>NC_086337.1:43449413-43749413 GCF_032445375.1 Bacillus rossius redtenbacheri | reverse complement strand
AGGTATATTTTTGCCTATCAGTGGTGGATTTGATGTAATTGGTGATTGTATAGAGCAGTGATACATTTTACTTCCATTAGTTGAGTATAAATTAGATTATAAGATAATTTTTGCTGTGTACAAAGTAATAAAAACGAATGATGAAGGACTAAGGGCCCTTAACTTTAAAATTTTGAACACATTTTGATATATCAGAATGAATATTTTTCGCGCAACAGTCGTGATATGCATATTTCGGCACTTACGCCTTTATTGACTTTAAAAAAGTATGAAGCCGGCATATGAGAAATGGGGACTTTTTAGGAACAATTTTTAACACCCAAAGGAATGTCTGTGCCAAATTTCAAAACTACATTATGATTTTTTTTTATGTTTGCTCGATTTTTCCCCAAAAATGCCTGGGCTACTAGAATAAAATAGTACGTTAGTAATCTAATACTAATATCATTTATATTTGCAAGCTTGGTACATAATATGAGTGCTAGATAAACATTTTGCAGCTTTTGTACGCATGAGTGAGTAAAAATCAGTAAAATAACTCGTTTATTTCAGATCCATGTTCTCCTCTCATTGGCGGCTACTGCGGCATCAGTTCAGCACAAGAGATCTGGGGATATTATTGGTGCTGGAGGATCTGTTTCTCCAGAATATCGTCCAGAAGAATCCCTGCAACACACGCTTATTTCGTCGCTGAAATCTATTCGTGTTGCAAGTCTCGAGAATGGAGAAAAATACAAAGAGAGCGTAGGAGGCAATAGCGCACCCGACTTAGCAGTTTCAGCCAGAAAAAAAGTGGGTGTTGGCGAGTTAGATTTATTTAGTGATTCTAAAGTTTCTAGTAATCATCTCGGTCCATCGTCTGTTCACCCATCATCTCCCTCAACCGAAAATGGCGATGTCGCGGAAGCTGTAAAAAAAATCGAAATGGTGGACGGCCACTTAATCTTAAAAAGAGAAGTCTATGATTCATTAGAACAGAGCGATAACAATGCTTTACTTGATTACCATTTTATAGAACCTGATACGTTCTTTCCAAAGAAAACAGACTCTGACGTAATCTCACACAGTTTTCCTGCCGACAGCAATTACTGTGATCCTATCATCACCAGATCAATATATTCAAAATATGATCTTAATTTAGATTCCAGAGGTTTCGCGTCTTCCTATGCTGCTCTGGTTGCAAACAAAAATTTTCTCTCAGAATCTAGAAAAGAACCTGACAGTGATAACCCTACAATAAACCCCAAAACTTATTTTGAAGCACATGTTAGCAATGATGACATTTCTCTGCACATAGATTTAAATAAAAAGGATATGCTAACTCCCTTACCGCAGGATAAGGATGAATATGCCCTGTCAGCTGATAATAAAGATATCGACATCTCCGAAACTGTTTCCAAGGGAGAGCGCAAAGTTGATTCTTCCCAACTTTATGAAGGACAATCACAGAACACCGTCTATAATAAGTCTATAATAACAGTACTAGCATCTGAACCACAGTTACAGTCAACTCCAGTATC
Source organism: Bacillus rossius redtenbacheri (assembly GCF_032445375.1). Classification (NCBI taxonomy): domain Eukaryota; kingdom Metazoa; phylum Arthropoda; class Insecta; order Phasmatodea; family Bacillidae; genus Bacillus; species Bacillus rossius. The sequence continues at coordinate 43,747,893 of NC_086337.1, read as the reverse complement.
TGGTAACCCTGAGAGCAAAGACTCTTTGATATCAGAATTGTCAACATCAAAATCAGATGAAACATCCTATTCGAGTGCCAAATCCATCCAGCAAATAAATAGTTCGTTTGTAAATCTCGATAATACAACATTGAATGATAGTCAAGTATCTAGTGAACCAAGTATTTCTGGCTATGTAGTGCCTGAAACTTCAGTATCTAACAGTTCTGTTTATACAGAAGTTCAATTTTCAGAAGGTAAATCGTCACGCACAGAGCTGTCTTCCGGAAGTCAAGATACCGTTGTATCGATTCATAATAAAGAACAAAGTATAGATGAAAATTCTGCTCGAAGTGGATCGGTATTTTTAGGTTCAAGTCCATCATTTACAACTTCGCCCCTCTATGTCCCACATGTCAAAACGTTTTTTCAAAATCCATTCACTACGTTTTATAGTACATCGCTGGATTCCACACATTCGCTGCGGGAGAAATTAAAAATATCTCTTGGTAGTGACACTTCTTCAAATTTAGCTGAAAATCAAGGTTTCCGCATTTATGGTGGTTCTCGCTTCGGTGGTTCGGAATCCTTACCAGGATACTGGTCAGTTTATAGCAGATTATCTGATAGTAATGATCGGAGGTTACCCACAGGTTTTCTCTCTTCACAATTATATCCTCTAGATTTTGGCACTCCTGAAGTTAATTCTGAACAACCCCATATAAGCACACTTGGAAATCGTGGATTTTCTTTAATGAAACAAAGAGAAAATTTTGAGCATTCTTGGTCTGACATACCGGAGAGAGATTCATTAATTTCGACTCAATCTTTCGGAAGAACTTTCGTTAGTGTTCCCGATAGATATGCAAATTTGGACTCAGGTGAACATCGTACTAGTGGTATTTTTTCTGTTCAGTCTGCTGGTTTGTCTGTCAGTGATGCACAGCTGGGCCATAAGTCATATCCACACTCATCATGGACTGATTTTTTACATCCTAGTCCCCGCGTTGGAGATTATGTCGAACACTCCAGAACTTCAAACGCGCGAGAACAAGAACCTCATCTCATGTTTACTTCAGACTCGGATGACGACGACGACGATACAGAAGAGGAGTACGAAAATGATTGCGAAGAATGTTAACCACCATACAGCTGAGCTCACAAAAATAGGGCTATAGTCATATTCATTAATGTAAGCAAGTTTTAAATAAATTGATATTTGCTTTACATGTACATATTTATGTGTGTGTTAGTTCATGAATATCAGATTATGTGTTTTAAAAGATTGAATATTATAGTTAACTTATGTAAACTTCGTGAAGTATTATAAGCTTGTATTACATGTCTTAATACTGTCGCATTTTGCAATTTGACTTCCACGTCTAAAATGTTCATAAAAAAAGTCTTTTAAATCAGCAGTGCACCAAAGAAAATATGAAATATTTTTAAATGCCAATACTTTTTGTAAAAATGTGCATTATCCAATGCTTGCTTGAAAATTAAATAGCATTACATTGAATTATTCTGTATTAAAAATTAACTTTTACAATTATTAATTTATAAATTTCATTTTGATATAATATAACAAGTTGTAATGACCGATAACTAGGTATTTATCGAAATTAACTATTTTTGAAATTATTTATTTTTAGATACCTAGTAGTTATGCTCTTAGAAAAAAAGTATTTAGAAATTATAAAGTACTTCAGTACTTAATCCTGAAAAATTAGTATTATTGGTAGGTTTTGATATTCCAACGATTTCTTAAAAAAAAAAAAGTTTTAAGAGAACGCCAGTTCATTGTTGGAAGGACACCTTAACTGTATGCGTTAACTGCGGCATACAGTTTTTGTATACTTTTTTGTCTAATATATAATTGTTATTCTGTGCTTAATTTATTATTGATTGTAAAATACATTTATTTAAAGGCCCGTAAATTCGTTAAAATTGGAGTGTAGTAATTGTGATATATATATATATATATATATATATATATATATATATATATATATTAAAATACGGAACCTGTGATAAATTTAAATAAAGACTGTCAGCCTGTGCCATCAGTCTTGCAAATTTAATTGATTATTTGTCTGATAAACAGATGCAAATTAATATTTTTAGTTGAATAAATTACATTAGGTTAGGCTGTGCAATGTATTTTACTCTTCAACTACAGTATATATTGCTGTATGTTTCAAATGCAAGTCATTTTTTACATTTATACAAGACTTTTTTTAGATTAAAAATATTAAAATAATTATTTGTTAAAATTAAATTACATTTGCTTCTCTAAGGCTAAACCAAAATCCAACAGATGAACGATGGTTGGCAGTGTAATAATAACGGGTTGGGAGGGGGTGGGGGCAATGACACATACGAATAAAAATACTAAACTGATACACAAAATGCTGGTACTTCTTTGCTAGTATTCTTAATACCACGCTTTTATTAGCTTCACCTGTATTTTTGAATGAATGGACTATGTAATAAAATATTTCCATTAAATTTGTACCCACTTTCGACGTCCGAATGTTTTCAAATTTTACCTACATACAAAGAACCTCTGACAATACTATATTTTGTTAACTTAAGACCTTAGTGGGGGGTCAGAGTGTCAAAAAAAAACCACTAATTTCAACCTATGGCTAAAAACCAGGCTTTTTGTATATCCATGAGGTCAGGACATAGTGGGAATTTGCCCCAGGTTCGAATGTTACCCTAGGAGGTAAAAAAACCATAAATTTCGAAAATTTCAAAAATACATATTTTTTGATTTAGAGTGTTTCCAAGGTCGGGTTAGGGTGGAAAATGTGCCCGGGATTTGTTAATGGCAATATGGGCACTATATCTGAAATTATCTGGCCACTCTTCCGGCGTGATCAAATGTATGATACGGGCATTCCATCAATCCGTGTTGATTTCGGCACATATGGTGTACATATAATTAAACCAATAGCCAATTAGTTTACAGCGAAGTACAGCTATGGTACTGCTGAAAGGCGAATGTTGCCATTAATACTGAGTTGAGCATCTACCGTGCATAAAATGCAAGCCTGCACTGTAGATTATGCAATTGTTTATTTGGGATCGCATCTCTCTGCTTCCGGACAGGCTTATGTAGCTCTTAGTCTTGTAAAGTCACTGGATGGTCTCCAAGTAGAAGAAATTGATTGCTCTAAGATAACAAGAAAAGTTCTATGTTATTTTGACGCCTTAGCTGAAATAACTAGATTACGTGAGCATTAATGACTAATTTTTAGTTCTTTGTAACAAATAAATACTTTAATCACTCACATTTAGTATTTTTAATTTGTTTCAATTACTCATATATTTAATATTTTTTATTTATTTTGAGACTAAAAAGAATAAAAGAAACTAAAAAAATCCGCTTTTATCGTTGAATGAACTAAAAATTAAAAAAATAAAATAAAATCTAATTTAAGTTTTTTGTCCAACAGCCAAATGATGCACTACAACTCTGTATAACTAAAAGCGTGAGGTGCTCTCTTCTTTAATTTTCTTAATGACTATATACTAAAATTAGTGATAGAAAATTTAAGACATATGAAATCAAGCACCCCCTGTGCGTTGATCCCTGGTGGGAAGGGGGGGGGGGGGGGGCGCTGGAATTAAGAAACCCCTCACTAAGGGGAGCCTACCTGTACTTGCAAAAGCGTGACTATGAAACGTGTTTGATGTCAGAACTATGTCCTATGGAAAACTTTCTGTGTATTTTAATGTTTTCTTCTTATCGAATGCATGTAGACCAAAATATGGGCAATGTACAGCATACGGGCACCCCAAGTGCAAAAGTGAAAATTTCTCGCTTCCCCCTTTCCCCCCCTTTTTTTTTCTATAAATTTCCGCGGGCCCCACGTGCGAATCCTACACATTTGTGCCCCTGAAGCACCCCATTACTAATTTTAAGTTAATTATTGTTAATAGTTCATATACCTATTCATTTTCGTAATGAATATATCCTAAAATTGTCGAACATATCTATATCCTAAAATATTCGTATTGACTATATCCTAAAATTAGTGATGGAAAATCTATTACCTACAAATCATATTTTTATTACTGACAGAAATTTTAAGACAGATGATATCAAGCACTCAACGTTTATAGTTATACACGAGTTGTGATGCATTATTTGACTATTGGACAAAAAACAAAAATTTTAATTTAATTTTTTAATTTTTAGTTTATTCAACGATAAGAGAGATTTTTTTTAAGTTTTTTTAACCATAAGTTTATTTCTCTGTAATATTTACTGTAATACTTGGTGCACTTTACATTTGTAAATAGTACGAGAACTGCTTGAAGTCAGTAAATCTGATTGCAAATTTCTTAAAACAGCACCAATTGAAGCAGTGAATTCCTACAGATTATTTCCGATAATGACGTGCACTCATTTATAAATGTTTTGTTTTCTCTACTGTTTTTTCCATTATCTCCACAGCTTAAGCAGAGTCAATGCCAGTTCCGCTAATTTATCAGTCAATAACTACCTGCTAGTAGAATTTTCTATTATTAAGGTCACTGATTCAAATTTAGTGTGTTTTTTTTGTGTGTGTTCGCTTTGTTGACTTATGTTTGCCAAATACAAAAAAAGTCATTGAGATAGGATACATGGAGTTAGGAAGTGTCAGGAAACGGCATACTGTAACGTAAGTAAAGCCACTTTTGACGTGACAACGTCTAATAAATCGATGAACGCCGGCTGCACGCACGAAAAAGTGTCCCGTTACGCTCATTGTACGCTTGCGCCGCATCTTTCTCTCTTCCACTCGATTGGAAAACTATTGATTTGACTTTTTCGAGGCACATTAAACTTGAAACACTTCCATTCGTTTCCTACTTTTCCTATCATCGTCCTATCCTTAACAGAATAACACAGATTGGAAGAAGTTAAATAGCAAACATGTATAACAGTTATAGTTAAAATAATCTCTTCGCTAAAGTAAGAAACATATTTGAATTAATGAGTGCAAATAAAAGTAAATTTATCAATTAAATTGTAGATTTCATTTCACTCCTTCTTTGTATCCATACAAAATAGTGATAATTCAATAAAAATTATTCCATTTTATTCATAAAAGTATGCAATCATTTCATCAATGTTTTGTTATGACGTTGTCACGTTAAACTATCGTCCGAAAACCGACTTTACAGAGAACCAATTTTTTTTACGTCGCCATCGCCATATTGTTCCGCCCAAAACATCGCGGAAATGGTGCTTGACCACGTCTGATGAATTGAGAGTCTCGGTCGTCAAACAACACAGCCACTTCCACACAATACTGTCATTTAAAACTGTTTCCACCGTGCAAACGCTACATTTCAGCCAATGTTTTGGGCTTCTAACCAAGATGCGCAGACCATGACCTAAAAAAAAAATATAAAAAAAGAAAAAGCTTCATCATGTTACCATGTAACCATTTAGACGTGGCCATCCCCTGGTACGATAAGCTGAACTGTTGAACTATAACTCTATGGAGTGAGTGTCTGTTCTAAATTTGATGTCGCGCTGGTCAGCAAAAAATAAAAAATAAATAAAAAAACCCGTAGCTGTGTACAGGTTAATAATACCCAAGGACAATTGATACCTTTTATTTATTTTTTATAAACTGTACAATTAATTTTTTACGATTGCATTATTTTATTACGCCTAATTATGAGCTGCTCTCTTAAGCTCAAATTATATCCTAGTTTTTTCAAATATATTCAGTACTTCTGATGACGTTATGTGATTAGAATAAACGTCATGTCGTTTTTAAAATCGTGCAAATTATTCAAGTCAATCACGCCATGTTTTGTCAAAATATTAGTTTCGGATAAAAAAAAAGAATACTCGGCCAGACAATACAATTATTTGTTTTCTCGTTTTTAATGGCTTGAGTCTCTTTGTGACGTCACTTGTTACGTTAGGTCACTCTTTTAACAAGCACTTTTTTTAAGTTAAAAAAAATCTCGAAGTTACACGAAGGCAAAGTATACCGGGCGTGAACGAAAGGATCTGTGAATCGTAGGCTTCCACAAACCTGACCTCCGAGTTGTCAAACAATATCTAATCGGTTCTACAATTTGTTTCACATGTCTTTTCTCGTCAACGTTCGCAGGTACGAACCGAATCCCGGGTGTTTGGATTGTTAAAACTGTTATATAAAAAAATCGTGACTTAGAAACAAAGCAATTTAGAAATAACGCTGGTTGTCTTCAAAGATGTTGACGTTGTCATTAATAAAAGGCTAAACATTTGTTTTTTTCTGCTTCCTGTAAGCCACGTGGTACGTCGCCACAATCGGCTGCGAGGGCTCCATGAATGGGGGGTGTTTACCAAACAAGCAGGGTGTTCCAAGTCTTGTTTTTTCACTGCAAGCAGGAAACGCCCCGCCAAACAGTGGCGCTGCGAAGGTCACGCGGCGAGATAGCAGGAATGCTATAAAGCCACGGAGGTTTACTGGCAAGGGTTTCATTACGATTTTTTTTCCCCCAGCAAGCAGGAGACCGCAACATGATAGCCGAGGTGAGTTCCGAGGAAGTTTCATGATCTGCACTTCTACAGTCATTTATTTGATTATTTTTTTTAACTAGCATATTTTAAAGAAAAATAAAACATAAACTGGTAGTATTTGTGAAAACAGGAAGTGGCAAACATTCGCAACATATGTTTATTCAAGTTTTAAGAATATGGATACCCCTTATTATGGAATTGAGACAAATATTGAATCGTCAGCTACATTTATTTAGTTATGATTAACTTGTTTTACATTAATTTTTTAATCACCAGAAACTACCAATTAAAAAATTAAAATATTAATAATTACATATTTCATACGGTATTTTTATTATGTAAATTTAAATTTAAGACTACATATATAGCACAGGAGCAGAACTTGTCATAGGGAATGGATGTATGACAACCGTACGAATAATAACTTAAATTTACCAACCAGAACGTAAGAAAAATATTCTGCATAGCCTGTAGTCAGAATAAAATAACATGCACTTGATGTATGTATGTGATCTAAAGATGGATGTGATAGAATTTTACAAAAAATAAAGTACTAGGAATATTTAAATATATTTGGGATCGGCCAATATAATCCTGAAATTCTCAAATACCATAAAATCTTGAATAGTCGAAACATTTTATATTCGAGATAAAATATTAGATGAATTAAAGAATATATTTGAGGAAGGTAAATTCATACATTCAAACACTATAGAACCTTTGTAGTTGACAAAGGACTACATAAATTATACCTACAAAAACTATCATAAAATGTTCATTTTTCCGCCAGCTAGAGTGTTTGTTTAGCATCGCAGGGAACGCGACAAAAAACAAAATTATTTATTTGATAGACAAAAATTATGTTCAATATTTTTGAAACTTAAAATTTCTGTTTATGTATATATATTATTTTATTACTTACTTTTGAGAGCTTGTCACGGATTCAAGACTATATTTTAAGAATTGAATTCTAGATTCGTATTTTTCTACACATTAGAATTAAAAATATTTAGTCACACTTTTTCATTTATTTGCCTAAAATCTTAATATTTTTTATTTGAAATAGGCTAGGTTTTTAAAAATTTTCATGAAAAAGAAATTATAATTATATTACATTTAACAACAATATTATTACAAGAAAAAAATATAATTATGAAACTTACTATCATGGCAGTAAAGGATTGATGTCAGCTAGGATGTAGACCATGATCCAAAGACATTCGAAGTCTGTATAAACTCAACTTATCACTGGGATACAAATTGTTTACTTCAGTGGAAAATTGACTGGAAAAAAAAAGGTTTTAAATCAAGAAGAAATCTTAAATAGTAAAGAAAAAACACGTGTGAGCTAGTCTTTTAGTACTCGCCAGAGATGTGTAACATCTAACCTCTGTAAGGAGCAAATTGTCATGTTGCAAATACACCTATAGTACGAAACTTGGACACGAAATTTAACATAGAATTCTTTTTTTAAAAAAATGCCGAGCGTGATAAATATGCGCAAATCGTGTTTTTTTCAACTACATTTCTTGACGCGAATCACACGTAGTTTCCGCACCCACCGCTAGAAGTCGCTGCCGAAGCAGCTACGTCGACTATTGAATCATTACATTTGCAGACCGAAATTTTAAACTACATAATGAATGAAACGGTCCCGATGAAAACTAAAAAGACTTAAAAAAAAAAACGGATTTGGACCTGATTTTCGACTAGGAATTTAATTAAAATACTGCTCATATTGTTAAAATGTACTAATAAATAGAGACCGGAAAAATTCGCGGATTCATTTCACGATATGCTAGAATCCAAACAACTGTACAATTATATTGCTTCTGTGATTGGCTTACAGTTTATCTGAAGGACTTTTAGCCAATGGGAAACCTTCAACCAAAAAAGTATTGAATCGCAAGCGTCCCAGTTGACAAGTGTCACGAGTCAATAAGTGGCATTTTCCCGAGTATGTAGAGGGTTGTGGAGTCTATCCTAGAGGTTATCGAAAGCGCGAATTTTTCCAGTCTCTACTAATAAGTTAATACTATAAAGTTTCCCCTTGGCTTTGTGAATTTTGGTTCGTGCCGTCTGCCACAGATGGCACACATTTCCGTCCCATGCAACTGACTTCCGTCGCATCCACGAAGTTACTCCCGCCTAATGCCGTATGCCGAGAGCTAAGATGTTACACGTAAAAAAACTCCCGGAAGTTTGACTTTCCGGGAGCGTTCAGCCGATCCGTGCCGCTGTAGCGCGCCTTTCGTGCCTTGCCGCGCGCTACCAGCTTCTGTAAACACTCCTCACCCTCTTCTCCTCCTTCGCCGTCGGGTTTCCTGTTTGTCGCCAGTACACAGTGCTCGCTGAAATGCTCAATTCTGCACGTCTGAGCACGCGGAAACCTGGCACATGCTCAAGAGCGAGACTATTTCCTTTTCCCTCCTCTCACCCTCATTGTTTTATATATACTTGGTCGCAACATTTTTTTAAAATTCAAACGCGCATGGGCTTACATTCCGTAGGTATCAAGGATGAAAATTATCAATTCGTAAAATTTTCTGGAAATATATAACCAACTTATTTTTTATTACTTTTTTTTCCATTACCAGCATAGATTTCCATAATATCAACAATGTTTACATATGTTCTACAATAATGTATTTTCTTCAGATTGGTAGGTTACTAGTGATGAAACGGATATCCGATAACTATCCGATGTCCGGCCTAATTTTATTATCTTGTCGAATACCGGATAATAAGCGAGTATCCGACCGGATACCGGATTAAAAAATATATATAAAATTCAGGTACTTTATTTAGTCCACATAAAAATATCCACCATATATTTTCATTTTAAAACAAACAAAAATTGTACTCGTACTGCACTAAGGGCAAATTGTGGTGAATGAATACAAATGTATCTGCATTAAGAGGCAACAAACTGTTTCGCTTGTCTTCATAGACACAGCCAGCTTTAGAAAGAAAAAAAAAAGGATTTCGCTGTAAACTCTGCGGCAGGGTGCTGGGCAATTTATAGCGTGGTAAAGTTTGTTCTGGGAGTCTGGTGGAGCCTGTTCTTTCAACTATGGATAATGACTAGAGACTGGAAAAATTCGCGGTTTCAATGACCTCTAGGATAAACTCCACGATCCTCTATGTACTGAGATAAATTGCACCTGCTCATTGGATACTGACTCGTGACACGCGTTACATGGGATGCTTGTGATTTGATACTTCTTTTGTTGAAGGTTTCTCATTGGCTTAGAGTCCTTCAGATAAACGGTGGTCCAATCACTGACTCAGCATTAAAGGTGTACGAGTTTGGAGTCTAGCCTACCGCGAAATGAATCCGCGAATTTTTCCGGTCTCTAATAATGACTCATTGTCTAGTGCAACCATTTCTGTTATCAAATAATGGTACTTCTTGGCTTTTGCGTCATTTACGTCCCAAAGCAATTTCCTTTCGAACGATTCTGTCATAGTCTGCCGATACTGAAGACGAACTTGTCCCCGGGATGGGTAAAGGCATTGTAGGAGGCGCAACAGCGGCTGGATCTTCATTCAGTGCACGGAATTCATTTGGATGTTTTGTTTTTATATGATTTTCCATGGCAGAAGTACCTAGAAAAAATAGGTTACCGTCAATAAAAATCTGCTACAAACGTGCCTTACGAAAAGTAATTAAAAATCGAAAACTCGGTGTAAATTATTTTGTTATTATCGTATTGTCTGGGTGAGTCAGAAGTTTATTTAAAAAAACTATGTTTTATATAAAAGCATATGAAATTACACTAATAATGTTAAGAAAATATTATGGAATCATTTTTTTTTTCATATTATGTATCTGCCATGAAGTAATTAAAAACAAAAAAAAACGATCAGCTCATTTTGTTTTTTTCTTCACCGCCACAATAAATTTTAACATTGCATAACAAAAGTACACCGTACTTTTGATCGTCACGTTTTTTTTATCAAAATACTCCCATAAAGGCGATCTTTTATTTACCGATGTCATTTTTTCGTCGCTAAATCTGTTTAGAAATATATATATTTTTAAAACTTTTATAATAACCTCAAACTACAACAACACGTTTTTAAATAACCTCAAATGATTTTGATTGCAATCAATTCAACAAGTCAATGAAACTCTTCCCAACTTCGCTCATGAACGAAGAGACCCGAGTTCACCCGAGTCCGCCCGATCGTTCGTGCGCCAAATAAGCGAGTTCGCTCGTTACGTAGCGCCAATCCGGCAGCAGGATTTCCGGCTATCCGGCTTCAATGTTAACCGGAAAACCGGTATCCGGCCAAACAGCTATCCATTTCATCAATAGTAGGTAGTGTTTAAACAAACAACTTTTTGGTACCATTAGTTGGTAGACTGTAGCATGGGTCCTATCTAACACTCAAATGTTAGGTGAGTCATTAGATGATAGAGAAAGGTAAAATGTAGGATTTTTTTTTGCTTGCTCACACCACTTTTGCTGGTAACAAAACAGCTGACCTGTATATCACTCAAACTACTGGTGCCATCTATGAGCAGTCAAATGAAGCTCTGACTTACTTCACGACTTATGTTGATAGATTGGCATGTTTATAACACATTACCGAGTGTAAATCAATGCCCACCAAAAACTGGCTAACACCACTGTGGTGTTCAGCCCCTCATACACACACACACACACACACACACACACACACACACACACACACACACACACACACACACACACACAAACGTTTGAGCTGACGATGGTTTTGGGGTCTATGGACCATGAAACAAAAAACCATATCAAATTTTTCCGGAAGTCTCTCCATGGTAATGGCTACAATAAGTAGGTAGTTTTACTTCGAAATCTACCGAACAGAAGAATGTCACTAAACAAAGGATCATGGGGCGTCTCGCCTATTATTCCTGTGAATTCTAACAGTGGTCACGTGTGGCTTTGTAACTTAGAGACAGCTTTCGAGGGGACCTTAGCAAGGAAATGCAAACACAGCTTTAGTGAACCCAGAAAGAGTAAGTTAACTTTTTTTCAATGAAAAATATTTTCTACAAACGCAATCTTTTACTAAATTCCATTTCTATCCAACCCCCAACATGACTTAAATTGTATTTGTAATTCTAGGATAGGTCTTTTGTTAGTATATGTTTCTCATTAGTTTATAATTTTTTAGGATACTAATTTCTAGTATTAATTTTTTTATATATATTTTGAGCATTTAAATTTTTCGTAAAATACCACTGTTCCTAAATCTCTGTGTAACATATTCGTAGTCATTCACTGCTTAAATAAAATCATTTCGTTTACAAAAAACTCATAGTCAATTTCTGTATACAAGTTCCATCATCATGTGTTGCAACACATATCATTATTAAATTATGATCAATAATCATTACATTGTAACTGATGTGTTTTTTTTTAATATTTAACTGATAATAGATCAAGGCAAAAGGCTCTGTGTGTGTGCTTTTATCCCCATCGCAGAGAAACTTCTTTTTAATCCTAATACTAAGCTCAGGCCTATGAAATGAAAATATGAAATTAGCACCCTATTTATGTTACACCTTCTCGTCTAGCTTACATTTTTTTTCAATACTTTTACAACTTAGTAATAATATTGCGAATGTTTTTATTAAGAAATGTATTTATTGAGACATTAACCAAAATTAAATATGTCAGTTATGATTTCTTTTATGGTTTATGTTTACTGTCAATCAAAATGTAAACCTATAAGTAGTTGTAAAATGGCAACAAAAAAAAAAGTAACTAATATTTATTCTTTCAGGCAATATTATTGGTGGTGTCTTTGGTCGCCACTTCGTCGCAGCACATTTTTACTCCTGGCAACATACAACCAGCATTTCATGCATTTTCCCAGCATGCTGGGAACTCGGCGCAATTTCCTACGGGACCCGTCGGTCCATTCCTGCTCGCGCCACTGCCCGTTTTCCCACCGCCGCGCGGTGTTCATCCTGGAAGATACGACGGTGCAGCTATGTTTGACAACCCTTTCACAATGTCCAGCCAAGGAAGGATGGTCCTCCCGGGTGGCGGTTGTGGTTTCGGGGGAGCGGTGACATCTCATAGCGGTCTCCGCCTCCCCCATGATTGGTGGAACGGTAGGTTCAGGTCGCTGCAAGGCTCGGCGCTTGCCGACTGGCACCCTGGAATCTCACCGGCGAGCGGATACCCCAGCGAAACAAACCTACAGTACTTCAGATCCTGGCACCCATTCATGCTCCCGCCGGTTGGTGCCTCGAATTTCCCAGCATACACCATTCCAGCTCATCTGCCGGCTGGAAGTCTTCATGGAAGGATGTCTCCCTGCTGCAGCTCCCCTGTGGTCCTGACTCCAACGACCAACGCTAACTTCCTAAGGCCGTGTGGATGTAACAGAGGGTCTGCTAACCTTGTTGCTAACAGATGGTGCGATGGAAGCTGCGACCACTCGGCTTTCAACATGTATTCTTGTCACGGAAACGACCATGTCGGTGCGGATTCTTCTGCAATATCTATTCCAGTCCTGCGACCCGCTCAAGGGCGCTCGGATTCCACCTCGTCGTCGTCGTCTTTGGCGTCGGGAGCCGCCACGGCGGAGGCCCGCGACGTGAACAACTTCCTCGACCACGGTCAGGCTCTCGTCGGGAGCGTCCGCGGCGGTGACACCGAGGAACAGAGCTGCTGCCCGAACGGCAAGAGAAGCTCGACTGCCCATGCGCGGTCCGAAGGCTCCGGAGATGAGATCGCAGGGAGGAGCCGGTACCAGCCTCGCAGCGCCCAGCAGTACGTCGACCCCTGGCGAGATCCTTTCCCGGCGAGGTACAACCTCCTCCAGGAGTTCTCTCGCAGTAGGGACAGCGCGGCCGGGGCTGGACGCTACGAGCAGAGCTACACTGGAGAAGACTACCACGACGAGGGCAATCCTGACGGTCCCACTGCTGACAAAATCTCGGACCATGTCGCTCCTTCTGGGTCATCCCTATCATTTTCGTCACCACCGTCCCCCGATTCTTCCTCGACGTTTCAGAAACTTTAGTAAGGCTCTTATTTTTCGGTAATGTCTTCAAACATCGTATAAGGCTAAAAGAATAAACTTATTTTGTTTTGTATTCTATAGATGCTTGCATACTGTACAAACTTATGTAATTGTTTTTAATAAAAAAATACATACCATATAAATACCAGTATCCAAATAATATTTTACAAATGAAGGCATGGATATTTTGGATGTTTGTAGTGCTACTAAACTGGTATACTACTCCTAAATGAGGGAAACATGGGGTAACTTTGGTTTTATAATAATAAATCATATTTTAGGAACTAATGGAATAACAAAGATACAAACAATACCAAATATGTTTGTTTTTTTACCATTTTCAATAATTCATAAACAAGTTAACTAAAAATTTCTAAGTATGCTTTCATAGTAAAAAAAAATTACACCTCCGAAACTAATAAGCAAAAATTAAGATTCATGGTATATCCAATAACTAAGGTACCCCATGCAAAAATTACAAAACTCCTTTATTCCATTTTCTGAAAGTACACCCCTAAGGGAGTGAAAATGAGATAGGTTTGGTTTTGTAAAGAAAAGTTAATTTCACCAAATTTACTAAAGATCAAGGCAAGACTCTAAGACCAGTATTCTAAGACATAAAAATAAAGGTTTAGACGTTGAAGATGCTACACCTGTACTCTAACCGTATTCTTACTGCATGATGGGACACGGCCAGTCCCTTAATTTTAGGCAACAGATTTTGGTGTCCTATCCGTTGCCGTTCTGTTGCCCAAATTCCACGCATGCGCAGAGCTCACTTTTTCATTGATTTCGTCAAGATGGCTGAACCGCATCTGGCACCATTAACTCATATAGTCATTTTTGTGATCATCGGGGAACATACCAAGCGTGTTGGTGTGCCAAGTGAAACTTTATGGTAGCGAAACTATCCTGGAATACATTTTGTACACTTAAATGATCAAAAAACAAATAATCACAACTTTAAAAGTACTTGAGAAAATTACAATTACACCAAATATATTGTACAAGACCAAAATAGAAAAGTCAAGTTTTCTGCTATTGTGATAGTTTTTATGGCTGAAACAGTTTGTGTAATGTTTGGTTGTAACAATTACGATGTTGCTAACTGCTCGAAATCGTTTTTGAAGTTAAAATTCCTTAGGCATGTTGGTGCCGAAGTCGTCTGCATATGGCGGCATTAACCTATACATATCCGCTTATATGAACACCGGGGGATATGTCAAGATTATCGGTGTGCCAAATAAATCTCTGAGATAGCAAAAATGTTCTAAAATTAATTTTATAAACATTAATGTCACACAAAGAAATAGTTGCAACTTAAAAAAATATGTCATAATTTTGGGATTGCATCATAAATAAGAGTATTTTACACATCGTTCAGATAAATTTATTTAGCGTTGTGGTGTTATGTATGTATTAGCGATTACAATTCTTATATAACTTTCTATTTTATATTTTTATATGATTCAATGTTACATTTTAACTCCATAGTTAAAGAAAATCATATTATTACTTGTTATTGTTTAAATAATTGTTAAATATTAACTTTAAATGAACAGCTCGGTCTGTTGGTTTGTTTATTTTGCACTATGTACGCATATAACATGCATTTTTTACTTACAATAAAAATAAATCTTATAAACATAATTGAAATGATTTATTGGATATATGTAAATGTAAATAAGAGTTTATGTTTGCTTGCAGCTATTCAGTACAAACTTAAAGTTTTATTCCGGGCTTGATGAAATTTTACATACTTGAACTTCAAAATAAGTAGAATGTCACTGTCTACATAGGATTCCTAAAAACCACCACCATTACCCTTTCACACCCTTTAAAGTGGAATTCTGGTACTGCTTGGAGAAATTTTGCACTACTGTCATTTAAAACAAGAGGAATATTACTGATATCATCTAACTGTGAAAAATCTGTCTACAACCTTTATGGAAAAAATCTCAATGAATATGAAGTAAAGAAGTTATATAAATGTAACATTTTATGCTTTTAAATGTTTATTATTTACATATATTATGTTAAAAAATATATATTAAATGGTAGCTATCTAAAGAAGGCACTCATAACAATTATATAATACTCTGTAAATTGTATTATCGAGTTCTTCTCATTTCATTTGATAACTTCTAAACAAGCATTGCGATATTTCAAGTAGTTTACATATAGTTGATACAGTTAGGTTAGCTACATTTAACCAACAGTGGTTTTTCGGTATAGTAGTAGTACTCATAAATACCATTTTCGGTTTTTTTTTTACAGATGAGCACCAGTTTTAAAGTTAAGTATGTTTCATTGTTTAAATTCGTATGATCTTTGTCTTCTTGTCGTCATGTCTAAAGTTAAGTCATTTTTCATTATCTTTAAGTCAATATATTTTTGTAGTCTGCGAAAACTTGTTTGTTTTAAATTCACTGTTTTCGTACAAATATATGGAGTGTAAAGTCATTACTTTACAACAGTAATATTTCAAACGACTAGAGGAAAACTGTGCCGAGATAGTTCATTGTAATATACTGGAATTTTAATTTCAAGGGCGTTCGTCAGGCCAAGTCACTAGGATCACTGCAGTTGAATATCACCAGCGTTCGCTATGTTAAAATGCCTGAGTTTCCTATATTGTTTTACTACAATATTTGATTACACCATTTATTCGCGCGATTGTGCTGCTGTCTGCAGGACTTTTGGTGTAGCAAATGTATCGATAGTTGTGAACATCAGCTAGAATGCATTGAAATCAATATCTAGCCTCGCGCAGGGCACAATTTATCACGATTTTTTTATATATAGGGATTGAGCTTAGACAAGTTCTGGAATACGTCCTGCGAGTTAGGTTACAGTTGTATCCCAACAATGAAGTGCTTATTCGCTACCTTACCTGAATGTCTTGGAATATCACCCTGAGGATAAATTACATGACATTAATTTTAGATAGCAGTATATATTTCAGTTAAAAAATAAATCCATCCACAGGGAGGTGAAATGGTATTTTTAAAATAATAATACGACACCTTGATGCATGGCCGCAACTAAGGGGGGGGGGGGGCAAGCGGGGCATACGCCCCGGGCGCAAAGCTGTGGGGGCGCCGAAATCGCTTGCATTGTAATTCCTTCCTACTACAACTGGTAACTAGTAAAAAGTTTTTTTAACTTGCATGCCAGGAATGTTTAATCTGATTTACAATATAACGTCTCAACATAGCACCATTTTTCCGTGGGAGGGCCCCCGGACCCCCCCCCCCCCCCCCCCCCCCGCTTTATTGGTGTGGTATGTGCAAAAAAAGAGGGGGGAGGCATGAATCCATTCATGCCCCGGGTGCCAGAGACTCTAGTTGCGACCCTGCCTTGATGCGGTGGAGTAATGAACACTAACCCATTGCCATTGTCTCTGCAGAAGGATCTGGGGTGGTAGGTAGCAAGTGCCTAGGATTTGAAGTTTCATAAGGTACCAAGTTTGTTAGAGAGGATTCTGGAAGGGGTGGGTAGAAGGGCGAGGCTGCTACAGTATGCAATCCATACCTGGTGATAGAAGGGTGCATACTGGAGAAAGTCCAATGGTGGCCAGCAAGAGGTGTGGGGTGGAAAGGGAAGGGAGGGGAAAGGCACTGACTCTTTGTGAAGGTTGCCAAACTGGGCTTAATCTAATCATTAAACAACAATCTAACCAATCAAAATGACAAATTCTGTAAACAAAACCATAAAGTTGCAAATTGGACAATCCTTTGAATTTCTAACTCTTCCTACCACTTCTTGATGTACAAAATCTAACTGAATAGATAAATAGACTTACATCCATTAAATCAAACACATAAACTAAATAAAGTTACAATACATAAATTAAGTTACAATACATAAACTATGTCACAGCATGACGTAGTCTTGACAATTCCTAATCGAAAGGCATTATCTTGGTTAAACAGTTATTTTGCCATAAAAAATTTTATTGTTTAGTTTTCAAATGCTTGCATCATAAAAGCGAAGTAAATAATTTATTGGAATCCCTGAATTTAATTGTGACTACCTGCTACAAAAGTAATTTCATTTGAAGACAATGGAATCTAGTATTAAATTCATTTCCATTATGACTATATCTGTAATTAACCTGTCAATAGACTATATGTTAACATCTTTAAAAAATCTCTAAATATGTGTCCTCTTCCTTAAAGGCTCTGTCACCTCTCAAATATTTGTCTGCGATAGATTTCGAGAGAAAATATTAGACAAAAAATAGCTTCCAACTTTCTCCATGAAATATATTTGGGCAAATAAACTAAGATATGTTTTAAATAATGTAACACCATCAAAGTTTACTTTTTGTCTGAGCTATCCCAAACTTTTCAATTTTTTTCTCAATTTTGAAATTAAAGAATGCATCACATTGCTGAATGTAAATTTTTAACTTATTATGTTTGAGCATTTAAAAATTTTTGAACAAGAATAAATTTAATTCACAATAATATTCGTTACATGATTAAATAAGTTTTCATAGATTTTTTTAAAGTTGAAAAAACGTAATTTCATTTTAACGCCATTACATGTTTTGCTTTCGACATTCATATCAACAATATTTCAGTTATTTAACTTTTTAATATCTTTAATTGGCTACTTGCTCTTCGCCATTTTAAAGAATCGTTCAGACGGAAACGGATGTAATTTCAGTTTTCGCTAGGCACGATTTTAATTGGCCGATCGCATCCAACATCCATATTATTTTAGAACCTGTTCCATTCGCACAATATTTGATGGAAACTCAAACCATCCAACTTAATTAAACATGGCTGCACTATTGAGGTTTTCATAACCCTTCAACTTTGACACAACATAATTGGAAGGTGTTGAAAGTGAAACTTTGACAATATGACAGGGACTTACGGAAGGTATATTTTTATATAAACTATAATAATTTGTTATAGCTTGACGCCGACCGCCAATGCGGCGACACCGCTAGTGTCCTTCGAGAGCTCAACCAGGCCGGCAGCCTGCGCGCAACGCGGAACCTTCAACCTTTGCATTCACCGACATGTAGTTTTCCATAGTGTAATTTCTTTTCAACCTTTTGTACAGTTCCGCGGTCGGCCTAAATTTACCATGAGGTACTTAACTTAATTCAATCAGTGCTCCGAGATGAGTGTTTACGTCATATGTAAGTACTGTGGGGAGAGTATGTGTTTTTACGTCGGCGCTTCACGCCCAACCTAGCCTACAGGCTACTTAGTTTTGGCCCGCACGGGGCAGCCAGCAGGCGACACGTGCCATCCAACTTAATAACGATTCAGTCCCTGGGACACACCTAGACACCACGTAGAGTCGCCGGAGACACGGGCCTACGTGTTGCTAGCCCAGTTTATCCAGAGCTAGGTATTAGTGTAGTGTATTGTGCTTCAAAATATCGTGTGCCATGTCAGAGTGTCTTTTGTAACTTTCGCGTCACGTATACGAGTCTGCCCCTCACGCGCATAAGAATCGTGAGCCGCCACTGAGGAAGTGAGCTGCGCGTGTGACTAGTCGCGTCGGGCAAACCGTTACGGCCAGAACGGGCAGCACCATGTATTGGGCTGTGCTGTATTAAATTCACCAACTATCTGAAGAGGTTTTGTGTTATTATTCAGGCGTCCCGAGTGGCCTCAACAGCTCGGGGGGCCCTACTGCGTTGACCCCTACCTCTAGCCACAAGGCCGAACCTTCCCTGAGATCACGAACTGAACAAAATCACGTCTAAATACTCAGAGGTAGCGGGGACGGCGTCAAATTGGCGCCCGACTAGTGTGGCTTTAATTTTCTAAAAATTAATTTCCAAATTTTGTTTCAAATTTTTCAAATTTTTTCTCAAATTTTTCAAATTTTATACTTCAAATTAGTGTACCAGTAAGGGCTCGCGTAGGAAGTCGGGAATCGCGCGGAAACGGACGCGACGCGCAGACAGCCAAAGGAGCGGGCACCTGGCGATAGGCGCGCGTCAAGTTACACGCCAGACGCGCATCAAGTTACGCGTCAGGCGAGATAACGGCTGTGGGAGCGGAAGTCCGCGCGCCTCGCACACGGATCAGGTGGCGCAGCTGCGCAGCTGCTACGCGCCGAACAGGAGCACGAACATGAGCCGTGACGGAGCGGTAAAGATAGACATGGAAGGGGTATGCCACGCATGCCTTCTGCCAGGGTTGCCAATAAATCATGCCGCGGCAGGGGTTTTCGCCACCTGTACCTGCGACACAGATAGGAAGCACAAAACAGACTTTGACGACAGAAAATCAGGGCCGACGTCTACAATTCAGTGCGGCGCGAGGGGATGTCATCGGCGGCCCGATGAGGTGGCGTTCTGCCACCAGTGCGGCACCGTGAGGCACCGCTCGTGCACCGAGGCCCGGGAGTTCCTTAACTTCCGGAATGGGCTATTCATGTGCCGCGCGTGCGAGCTCGCGCTGGACAGACCGTCAGCGACGCCGGCGGCCCCTGTCGCACCGCGCCCCGGCGGCACCCTCAAGCTGCCGGAGTTCGGAGGGCAGGAGCACGAGGACCCCGCAAAGTTCCTGCGGACATGCCGAGACAGGCTGGCACGATACGCGGTGCCTACAGATGAGTGGACGGAGAAGGCGTGCGATCAGCTGAGGGGGTGTGCCCTTGACTGGTGGACCACAGCCGGAGAATACGGCATGGAGTGGGGTGACTTCGCCAACGGACTGGAGGAGCGTTTCAACGACGCCCGTGCCCGGGCCCGGTGTCAACAGTCACTGTTCTGCCGGCCTCAGGAGGCGGGGGAGAGCGCGGAGGCCTTCATCAGGTCTAAGGCGCGGCTCCACCGACGGCTGGCGGAAGGGGAGGACGACAGCAGCATGCTAGGGGTAGTCGTCCAGCTGATGCTGCCCGAACTGCGGCCATTCCTTAGGGCCGCCACCGACAAGGGACTGGAGACGTTCGTGCGGTTGGCGAACGAGGTGGAGCGCGACGTGCAAGCTGTCCGTCGCAGCCGCGAGCCGCCCACCCGACGGCCAGGTGCGTCGCCACCGATGTTGGCGGCCCCCGAGGTCTCCAGGGCTCTGGTACCGTACGTGGAGCCAGTGCCGAGGCAACAGGGGGAGCAGCCGTCCCGACGTACCGCACCCAGGGAGAACACCGGGGCACCAAACCAGGGGGCTCCGCGCTGCAAGTACTGCCGTGAGGAGCGGTACCACTGGCACGACGTCTGTCCCACGCGGGCAGCTGTCTGGCAAGCCCGTGGGGCGGGCGGCCTTACGTCGGGAAACGCCCGCTAGGGGGTAGTGCCATGGCTGGCCACTGTCCCTGGAACCCTAGCCCGGCCTCCACTGTCACCCCGGCGCGCCCCGTCAGGACGGACGGGCGCGGCGCACTCGACTCGTCAGCGGCCTGCACCGGGTCGTCGGCGAGCCGCACCGGACACCAGGTGGCCCCGGCGACACCGGCAGCACCTGCGGTGTCCGCTGACACACCGGCACGCCCCGTCAGGACGGACGGGCGCGGCGCACCCGACTCGTCAGCGGCCTGCACCGGGTCGTCGGCGAGCCGCACCGGACACCAGGTGGCCCCGGCGACACCGGCAGCACCTGCGGTGTCCGCTGACACACCGGCACGCCCCGTCAGGACGGACGGGCGCGGTGCACCCGACTCGTCAGCGGCCTGCACCGGGTCGTCGGCGAGCCGCACCGGACACCAGGTGGCCCCGGCGACACCGGCAGCACCTGCGGTGTCCGCTGACACACCGGCACGCCCCGTCAGGACGGACGGGCGCGGCGCACCCGACTCGTCAGCGGCCTGCACCGGGTCGTCGGCGAGCCGCACCGGACACCAGGTGGCCCCGGCGACACCGGCAGCACCTGCGGTGTCCGCTGACACACCGGCACGCCCCGTCAGGACGGACGGGCGCGGCGCACCCGACTCGTCAGCGGCCTGCACCGGGTCGTCGGCGAGCCGCACCGGACACCAGGTGGCCCCGGCGACACCGGCAGCACCTGCGGTGTCCGCTGACACACCGGCACGCCCCGTCAGGACGGACGGGCGCGGCGCACCCGACTCGTCAGCGGCCTGCACCGGGTCGTCGGCGAGCCGCACCGGACACCAGGTGGCCCCGGCGACACCGGCAGCACCTGCGGTGTCCGCTGACACACCGGCACGCCCCGTCAGGACGGACGGGCGCGGCGCACCCGACTCGTCAGCGGCCTGCACCGGGTCGTCGGCGAGCCGCACCGGACACCAGGTGGCCCCGGCGACACCGGCAGCACCTGCGGTGTCCGCTGATACACCGGCACGCCCCGTCAGGACGGACGGGCGCGGCGCACCCGACTCGTCAGCGGCCTGCACCGGGTCGTCGGCGAGCAGTACCGGACACCAGGTGACCCCGGCGACACCGGCAGCACCTGCGGACCGCCTGACGGCAGCGGCAGCGCCCCGGGAGCAGTGTGGTGAGTCGTTCCAATTAGGGCAGTTGGGACCTGGGGCGGGGCATTTACTCCGGATTCCCGTCAGGATGGATGGACAGCCGGTGCATGCTCTTGTCGACACGGCCGCCAGCCACACGTATGTGTCGGCTCAATGCTCGAGCGTACGGGACATTGTCTCAGATGTGGAGGAGGTACAGTTAGCGACACAGGGGGCGACAGCGCGTATTGTTGGCCGCTCGAACATCACCCTCTCCATCAGGGACCATGTTAGTCACACAACAGCACTAGTAGTAGAGGGACTACGGGAGATGCTGATCCTAGGTCTGCCTTGGCTGGCGCAGGAGGACGCCACTGTGGAAGTCAGGGAGGGGAGGTTGCACGTTGGCCACCACGAGCGGCGCACAGTTTACAGCCTGGGCTATCGGCCACCCGCCGAGCAGGGGACACCCATCACGCTCGCGGACTTGAGGAACGGTGTGCCCGCTGCCCATGTAGAGCTCATAAACAATGTCTTGTCTCAACAGCCACAGGTGTTTGCGGCCACAGATATGCTCCGCCGTACCACAACCACGGAACACACCATCCCCACCCGACCTCACCAACCCCAGTTCGTAAAACCATACGGGTTCGGACCCACTGAAAGGCACGTCATCCAGACCCAGATCACGGAAATGTTACGCGATGGAGTCATCGAACCCAGTGAGTCGCCATACAACTGCCAGATTGTCATGGCGAACAAGAAAGATGGCTCCATGCGTTTTTGTGTGAATTTCAAACCAGTCAATTCAGTAACCATACCCGCCCCACCACCGCTCATCAACATAACAGACGCTTTGGCGGGGCTGGGCGACGCCCGCATCTTCACGTCCCTGGACCTCAAGTCCGGGTACTGGCAGGTGCCGGTACGTCCAGAGGACCGCCCGAAGACCGCGTTCACTGCCCCTGACGGCCGGCGTTTCCAGTTCTGTGCCATGCCGTTCGGGCTGATGGACGCCCCCGCGACCTTCCAGGCCATGATGGTGCGTGTGTTAGACGGGTACGCGGGCGAGTTCGCCGCCGCGTACCTGGATGACGTCATCATCTGGTCACGGTCGTGGGAGGACCACGCCCGGCACCTCGGCCTGGTCCTTGAGCGGCTGGCCAGACACGGCCTCACGTGTGCCCCCCAGAAATGCCACGTGGGCGCGGCTGAACTGGAGTACCTAGGGCACATGGTGGACGCGGAGGGTTGCCGCCCTCTGCCAAAGCACCTGAACCTTATTGAGTCCAAACCCGCCCCTCGAACCCGCAAGCAGCTGCAGAAGTTGATGGGCCTTCTCAACTGGCTGCGCTCGTTCATTCCGCATTTTGCCAGCGTCACCGCCCCGATGACGGACTTGCTGTCACCCAAGCTCCGGTTTCAGTGGACCAGCGAAGCGGACGCCGCCCTGGATGCGGTGAAACGGCAGTTCCGCGAGTGCCACCAGCTCGCCCGTCTGCAGCCTGACCTTCCCCTGTTCCTTCAGACAGACGCCAGTCAGGAGGGGATGGGGGCCGTCCTATACCAGGTGGGGGACAAAGGCGTGCGCCGGGTGGTGGAGTACGCCAGCGCCAAGTTCGGCCAGCCCGAACGGCGGTACCATGTGAACGAGCAGGAGTGCATGGCCGTCGTTTGGGCTATGCGCCGCTACCGCCACCACCTGGAGGGCCGCCGGTTCACGCTGCGGACGGACAGCCAGTGTCTCCGCTGGCTGGACTCCGCCCAGGGCCGCAAGTCGAAGTTCACGAGGTGGGCGTTGATGCTCCAGAACTTCGACTTCGCGGTCGAGCACGTCCCTGGACGGGACAACCAGTTCGCCGACGAGTTGTCGCGCCATCCCGACCCACACAACACGTTTCAGGATGACCAGGACTGGGAGGGGCTGTTGCCGCCAGGGGGAGTCGCGCCGCCGGTCACTCCAGGGGAGGCGCCCGCAACTTTATTCCACATCCCAAGGGCCCCCGATTATCCCGCCGTCTTGCCTGTGGAGACCCTGAGCGGATTAGTGGAATTCGTGAAACAGGCCCAGCGGACAGACGACCCCACACAGGCCGAGGTGCGGTCATGTGGGGAGCAGGTTCACCCCTACCACAGGTGCGTGGACGGGGTGTTGGAGACCCGGGTACCAGGGGACATGGACGCCTGGCGCCTTCATGTGCCGCTCGGTGCCCGCGAGCAGGTCATGGGCTTCCACCACACGCACGAGCTGGCGGGACACCCAGGTGCGCACCAAACCCAGTTAGACATCCGTAAGACCTTCCATTGGCCGGGGGTGACGCGGGATGTACGGGACCTGGTGCGGCGCTGCCAGCAGTGCCAGCAGAGGAAGACGAGGCGGTCTGACGGGGTGGAGCAGCAGCGCCCCCGACGGCCCCGCGACCCGTTTCACACCCTGGCCCTGGACATAATGGGGCCCTACCCGCGGACCACCTGGGGAAGGAGGTTCTTGGTCGTCATCACAGACATTTTCACCCGGTGGGTCGAGGCCTTCCCGGTGTCCAACGTGCGCGCCGGAACCATAGCCGCCCTGCTGGACCACGAGATATTCCCGCGGTATGGTTTCGCGCGCGTGCTGTTGACGGACAACGGCTGTCAGTTCAGCGGGAGGCGCTGGAGAGCTGACTGTCGCCGTTGGGGTCTCGACCACCACACCACCCCCATTTACCATCCCCAGGCCAACCCCACTGAGAGGCGGAACCAGGAGGTCAAGGCGCAGCTGCGGCTGAGGTTGGGGGACGACCACTCCAAATGGGACGTCCACCTGCCGAAGCTGTTGTATTGCCTCCGGCGCCGCACCAACGCTGTCACCGGTCATTCCCCTGACGAGCTTCTGTACGGGAAGAACTTGGCTTTGCCCGGGGAAAGCAGGGTGGCCGATGTTGCCATGGGCACGGTGGCGCGCCCCAATCATGAGGAGGGGAGGGAGCACGCCAGACAACGGCAGGCCCAATTCCTGGCGGCCCACACGCCCATGACTAGTCACCCCCCACCCCCCATCCAGCCAGGTCAGCTGGTATATGTCAGGCAGCACCACTTGTCGTCCGGGGCGCGTAACTTTTGTGCGGGGTTGGCGCCTCGATGGTCGGAGCCGCGGGAGGTCCTGTGGAGGACGGGCCCCTCATCCTATGCGGTCCGGACGCCAAGGGGACGGCCCGCTAAAGTGCACCGGGACGACCTGCGCGTAGTCGCGCACGGGGTCAGAGTTGGCCCAACGACCCCCTCTTCACCATCCCCCACACTCCAGGAAGCCACAGATACGCCGCGGGAAGGAGCAGCACCTGAACCCACCACCCGGGGGGACATGCACACGGGCGACACAGACGTGGGTAGCCCTGATCAGGCACATGAGTGCAACCAACCCGACCTCCGGGACACCCCGAGCAGGTCCCCGGTGCCGCTGGCCACAGTTCCGCACGTCCCCGAGGAGGTGGGGAATCCGTTGGTCTGGTTTCCTGACGAGGAGGGGGAGGAGGTCTGTGAGGAGGAGGACGTCGAGCCACTGTGGCCGCTGGACCTCAGCCTGGCGGACGCCACGTTCCGGGTATCCGTGGACGAGCCCGAGGAGGGGGAGGAGGAGCCGGACAGTAGGGATAGGCGCCCCACCCGCAGACGTCGGGCCCCGGTCAGGACGTACTGCGCGGACGACAGCGAGCCGGTAGAGTTCGCTCCTGTCCCCGCCGTGGAGGCGAGCTGCCCGACCACCCAACCGGACACGAGGGGACCTACCACACTCTGCACAGTGGAGACCCCTACCAGCACAGTCCCCACCACACGACCACAGAGGGCCCGCCGACCCCCGGCCTACCTGGCGGATTACGAGTGGTCCAGGTCCCCGTCGAGCTACTCCACCCGGGCGCGGCCCGTAAGGGGCGATCCAGGTGTGCCAACACTCGTGGCCGGACCCCTATCATTCCCCCCGCCCACGTCATCCATTCCACCACCCTGCCACACCCCGACCACACTGACCCCCCCACCCACTTGTCACCATATTGAGCTAGAAGAGGCGCACGTCGCTGCCCAGTCCCAGGGGGGGAAAGGACACGGGTCAGGGCGTAACCCCTTATCATTCATTGAGTGGGAGAGGTATTCAGGGCAGAATGTTTACATCACAACACACCACCACTCCGCCGCGTAGTGTAGGGCTCGCAGTGCGGCGAACGTCAGTGAAGTGCTCAGCGTGTGAAGCGAGGCGTTGATGCACATAGCGGTCTCAGAGAAGGGGGGGCATTTGACGCCGACCGCCAATGCTCCTCTGTCGCATAGACCGCTATGCCTCATCAACGTCTCGCAAAAGCGTGTGCACCGAACGCGCCCGTGCGCGCAGCAAAGTGCAGTTCGTGCGACGAGGCGAACGCCATACAACGAGTGCTACACCGGCGCAAGGATCCGGCCGGGTGTGGCATATCCTTCCGCCGCACTACAACAAATTGTTATAATTATGTTTTTCCACAGGATTTTATTAAACATTATTTTTTATTAATTAATAATTAAGTCTTTGCAAAATCATGTTTCAATGTGCGATTTGTCCCGAACCTGGCCGGTTCAGTTTCCCGCGAAATTCACACGTTTCCGCGGGAGGGCTGGCGGGGGAGGGGGGTCGCGCGCGGCGACACCGCTAGTGTCCTTCGAGAGCTCAACCAGGCCGGCAGCCTGCGCGCAACGCGGAACCTTCAACCTTTGCATTCACCGACATGTAGTTTTCCATAGTGTAATTTCTTTTCAACCTTTTGTACAGTTCCGCGGTCGGCCTAAATTTACCATGAGGTACTTAACTTAATTCAATCAGTGCTCCGAGATGAGTGTTTACGTCATACGTAAGTACTGTGGGGAGAGTATGTGTTTTTACGTCGGCGCTTCACGCCCAACCTAGCCTACAGGCTACTTAGTTTTGGCCCGCACGGGGCAGCCAGCAGGCGACACGTGCCATCCAACTTAATAACGATTCAGTCCCTGGGACACACCTAGACACCACGTAGAGTCGCCGGAGACACGGGCCTACGTGTTGCTAGCCCAGTTTATCAAGTGTAATGTGTTAGCGGAATAGTTGTTCGCCTAAGTGTAATTCGTCATGTCAGGGCTTATGTATCACCGTCGTACTGCAGTGCGCCACCAAACTTAATAACGATTCAGTCCCTGGGACACACCTAGTCACCACGTAGAGTCGCCGGAGACACGGGCCTACGTGTTGCTAGCCCAGTTTATCCAGAGCTAGGTATTAGTGTAGTGTATTGTGCTTCAAAATATCGTGTGCCATGTCAGAGTGTCTTTTGTAACTTTCGCGTCACGTATACGAGTCTGCCCCTCACGCGCATAAGAATCGTGAGCCGCCACTGAGGAAGTGAGCTGCGCGTGTGACTAGTCGTGTCGGGCAAACCGTTACGGCCAGAACGGGCAGCACCATGTATTGGGCTGTGCTGTATTAAATTCACCAACTATCTGAAGAGGTTTTGTGTTATTATTCAGGCGTCCCGAGTGGCCTCAACAGCTCGGGGGGCCCTACTGCGTTGACCCCTACCTCTAGCCACAAGGCCGAACCTTCCCTGAGATCACGAACTGAACAAAATCACGTCTAAATACTCAGAGGTAGCGGGGACGGCGTCAAGCTGTTGAAACTGTTGAAACCATACTGGCGTCTTTAACTATTCCCCTACCCCCTTCAAAAAATTAACACTGAAATGTACGGCTAATGTTCTAAAATATTAAGAGAGACTTGATGGAAAATATACTAGCGAAAGTGAAGCCAAGCAAACATTAGATGATTTGTGTATCCTTTACATGTTACAGCTATTACCTGCTCGACACTAGCACAGCCAAACTTGATAACTGAGAAACACATTTCTACAAAACACGTTCGTGATAGAATAGCATTATCTTTGACAAAACGATCCGCTTGTGTGTAATCATGGTGGTCGGAGCTTTTCCAATAGTAAAACTTGGAACTTTAGTTTTAAGACAGATTAGTAAACCTATCGCCAACATTGCAAAAGAAAAGGCTAAGCAAAGTCCATTTTTTAGGACGTACATATGTATGCCTCCAGCCCAGTGTAAGTTGAATTTATTTTTGTAATGAGGTTATGTCTGTTTTTTTTATTAGGTTATGAAATACTGGAGAAACAGACCGCTTTACGTAACTAAGGCCCGTTCTACAATGGCACGGCAATGGAGACGGATCACGTAAACGGAGACAGAGCTCCCGGAATGTTTCACTATCGTATCTATTGCTTCTGCAATACACGGAAACGTAACAAAAGGCAACCACCGAGAGTGCATTTCAACGATACAAAAAATTAATTCAATTATAAAATATATTTCGAAATAAGCACACGGGCGAATTTACGTATATAATAAAAATAAACGACAAAGTTAATATAGTAAACTAGATATTCTTGGTATTGAAATAACTTTTAATGTATTAGAACATAACCAAAAAATAATCAAGTAGGTACTAGGCTTCTATTGGTTGCACGGAGCAAGGTAAATGGGCCCATCTACGTCTGCGTGCTATCAAAGAAATTCTGTTCCATGAGATGTCTCCGTTTCCGTGCCAATGTCGAACAAGCCTAAATGTTCCATGCGATGCCTTTTACTGCGTTTTTGCTAGTACAAAGCTACAATCCGTGATACAATTATCCGTATTGTCACAGTCTCTAATCTCGAGGCAGACTGTAGCTTGGTTAGGATTTGTTAAGAAATTTTGTTCAATATTTACTTGTTTTTATTACTTAAAATTGCATAATTTTTCTTTAATTCATAGCTCTTCACATTTAGCGAGTATTTTGGAAGTTTGTCATAATGAAACACCTCCTTTTTTAGTGATTAATATATTATAGAGTTGTAGCCTCTATCTAGTTTATAACATGTTTTAGTTAAAGTGAAACCAACAAACCCCTACTTGGTGATTAATGGAAACACATGTTTATTTTAATAGCAAATAATAGCAAACTACAGCAATTCCTGAGGAAAACATACAGAATTAAAGAAACAGGAACACAAAGAAAAGAAACAAACAAATAGGCCTACTTACCTTTTCCGGAGGGAGTATAAATCCTTAACATTGATTATTCACGTGTTAACTTTCCTCTGGAAATTTGTGGCATTCCACAAATTCACTGAAATATTCCAATAAATTGTCAATATCACAAAATTTCATACAATGACAAATGTGAAATGCACCATTAAATTTGTGGGTTTATACACAATAAAACAAAACATTTCCTAAATACATGTCAGCCATGTCTACATATCAAAAATTTAAATGTTACCAAATTAATTGCAAGGTAAGTTAAATTATAATAGGAAACAAGTGGCGGATACAGGAATGTATTTTGTGGAGTTTTTAAATTTAAAACATGTGTATTACAAATAACTTACATTACTATTGACACTTAACACAAACACAGACACAGGCTTCAGAAATTGTGCGAGTGAGTAGGGGGGAGAGGGACTCCTTGCCACCGGTTGGAAGCCCAATCGCAAGTGTAACAAACAATAAAAATAAAAAACACATTGGCCTACAGTAGTAGCTGTAGGTGACATGGCATATCAAGCAGTAACATAGTCTTCACAGATATTTTGCAGATTTTTTCATAACTAAATAACAAAAATAAATAAATTCATTAAAAGTTTACATGAAATGAAATAAATTTGATGAATTCAATGAACTCAGTCAAAATAAAAGAAACACAACTACCTATACGAAATTCCAAAATATCTTAAATCAGTATTTTCCAGATAGTAGCAGTATTACAATGTGACAATGAATGTGTAAATAGTAAATAGAGTGGATTGGTACTGAGTAAACTGTCTGAATATAAAAATTAACAGGCAAAAACTATTATGGATGTCACAAAGTCTCACAATAATATATAATATAACTTTAGACAAGATTTCCATAGAATAAGAACGGAACACCCTAAATCCTAAATAAATAATTCTTTCTTGTTATTTTTAAAAATAAAATATATAATGCATTTAACATAAAATTTATTTATTGTTAATATCAGTGATAGAAAATGTTATAAAAGTTTTCTTGTGTATTTATGTAAGTGAGGTTAATTTCCTGTATGTATAATTTATAGGTACATATTATAAATTATGACATTAATTTTCAATAATCAAAATTAATAAATTAGAATAAAAATTATAGCATGTCATATTGATTTTCATTATTGGTTAAAATTTTGCTCAATTATTTTACTAAATTAAATTATAATTTCATACATGTGTTTATATTAATATTGAATACTGTACTGAGTATTTATTTAAAGTTTTTAATTTTATTGAATTTATACTTTACCAGCCGTATTTAAAATGTCACTTCAGTCCTTTTGTTGTTTTATTTTTATTGATTATTTCCATGCAAAAGGAAAGTTAGTTTTTTTTACTAGGCCAATTAATTCTAAAGCACGTACATTTATTGTATGTCTATTTAAACGTACATATTTTAATACCATAATTATATATATAAAACAATGTTTTTTTTTTTTTTACATTTCACTGCGGATGTTTATGTTTTGTTGCCTTCAGTCTACAACTGGTGCGAGGTGAAAGCGAGAATGTGGGTCATGAACCTCGGGAAGCCCGTCAACATACCGAGTCTCAACGAGGCGATGGCCATAGAGCTGGGGGCCAACCTGCTGGGGGAGGGCATCATATTCATAGTCGCGGTGGGCGTCATGGTGTTCGAGTACACCCGCTCCAGCCGCAAGGAGGCCGCGAAGGAGAAGGCGCTCCGGGACGAGCTGGACACGATGAGCTACACGGTGCAGGAGCTGTACTTCCAGAACGAGAGGCAGGACGCGCAAATCCGAGAGCTCCTCCGAGCCGTCTACGAGCTCCAGACCTCCGTGGTGCAGAAGCCGTGGAGAATCCGCTCCCGCAAGGGGGACGATGATCCGGACGACGGCCAGCCCCCGGTTACCGGACTGCCGCCTCCCTATCCTCCCACACCCAGTGAAAGGAGCAGTGGTAAAAGTGACGCTCAGTTCAGGATCGGCGCCTCTACGGAAAGTG
This sequence comes from Bacillus rossius redtenbacheri, assembly GCF_032445375.1. Taxonomy (NCBI): domain Eukaryota; kingdom Metazoa; phylum Arthropoda; class Insecta; order Phasmatodea; family Bacillidae; genus Bacillus; species Bacillus rossius. Next base: position 43,716,926 of record NC_086337.1, on the reverse strand, counting down.
CAGGACTGCTAATGCAAGCTGTTAACTACTTTCAGGCTGATGTAAAAGGATTACGGTAGTTACAAGAATGCAGGTGCCGTAACCTCCTCTGTTGTCCTTTAAGGTTACTTAACTAACCTTCTTAGCAGTATTTTTTGTTATTTTAAGTTGTTAGTTTATCTTCAATACCAAACAAATTATTTTGCTTGTGCATTATGTAGACTAGTAAGAAATGTTTTATTGTTAATGCCCACGGTTAATTTACATGAAATTTATTTATTATCTTGAAACATGTCACTTGGATTCTGCGCTGTACATAATTATAATTATTATAGTCTTATGCTCAACTTATATTCTTATACTCAACTGTTTGGCTGTTGGATTCAAGCTGGTGCACTATCAGCGAGGATTGTTATGGTAATTGTGGAACAATTGACTGTCTAAATTTAAATGGTTAATATGTACATAGATCTACCACTTTCATCACACTGAAAATGTAATTAATGAGGTGGAGAGCATGGTTGATATGTTAAGATATAAATGTACTTGCCCTGATGTAGTGTAAGGTCCAATCCGTAATGTTCTAAACCATAGCCATGTTAGATTAGCAATTTTGCAGGAATTATCGAATGTCAATACAGTTTTAACGCGAATAACAAATTTAAAATGTAACTTGCTAGAAAAAGGAGACCCTGTGTACTAAAATGAGAACTGATTGTAACTATAAACTCCAAGCAAACTAAAAAAGCTGGCAGCACAGTAACGCTACCTAACCGCCAAGGTCAACAACTGGAATCCATCCGGGTAAAAATCTGAATATGAGTGGTTTGACTGATGCTAGATTTCAGAAAGTCCTAAACCATAGAACACTGGATGAAACTGGATGTATAACAACTGTTGAAAAATGAATGATAAATTTAATACTGTCTTAACTATGTGTATTTGTTTTAAACAATTTTAAAAAATGTTTTGACGTTTTCTGTAGCAATTGTGGGAAACAGGGCAGAAAACTTTCTTGGTTTTAATATCTCCTTATTGAGACTGAATTATGATAAGTCTATACATCTTATTTGTGTAGTTCTTTTTAGTGTCTGTTAAGATAGATTAAAAAATTTTCAAGATTTTTGTCTCTGAAAGCATTAATCACCAGTTTATCGTGTAGCTTTCACAAAATTATATTCTCATACAATTGTGTGTCAGCATTTTAAGGCTTTGTCACACACACCATTTTTTGATGTGTAACATCTTAGCTATCGGTTTACAGTATTTGGTAGGAGTAATTAGTGCTGCCATCTGTGGCGGATGGCACAAACTGAAATTTAAAAAGCCAAAGGGAAACTTTATAGTATTAACAGATCAATAAATTTTAACAGATTGGCATTATTTTAATTAAATTCATTGTCAAATTCACATTAAAGCTGGGATTTTATATTTTGTAAGTCTTCTGTTTCGCTTTTATCAGAGCCATTTTATTTATTTAAAATTTGTAAAATCCTACCAACAGTTCCGGCAAAAAATTCTAGTGGCGGATTTAAAAACTAAGAGATTTGATTCATGAAATGTAGTTGAAAACACAATTTGCTTATATTTATCTTTTTCTGCATTATTTTAAAGAATTCTACATTAAATTTCATGTTTGAGTTTCATATTATAAGTTTATTTGCAACATGAGAACACATAAATATGCTGGTTACCGAGATTAGATGTTGCATGTCTCTGGCGAGTACTGAAAGACTCGTTGACACATACGCACACGCACAAAACAAACAGACACACAGATATATATTTTCATCATTTTTATTTTGGGTCTATTTCTGTAACTTTTAATGTAATACCTCCCCTACCTTTGTTTTGTCACAAATATTTTCAACAGATAAGCATTATGTTTAATATAATTTTATGCATCTTATATTATACTTAATGAATTTCTGGTGACCATAATTGTGACAGAATGAAAGCAAGGTAGGTACAAAATAGCCGTAAAATAACAGTAATTGCAAGGGTGTAAGAAGAGAACAAAAAATAAATTTTAAAGGAAAGGAGCTGGTAACATTAGAAATTCAATTTTTTACATTTGACACTTAACAAGCGGAATGGGGAAAGAAACAGTTCAAATTTAAAAAATCATGAGGTCCTCGATAAAAATTTCCAGGCCCATAAATACAGGTTAGATATAAAAAAACAACAAATGAGAATATTTAAATTTAAGTGACATACCTGTGCATATGTTACATGGTCTCTGCTTCAAAATTTATTTCAACAAATAATAGGTTGCAGATTTAATTTAGTTGAACATAATTTAGCGCTGTCGTGTAGTGATCCTGCAGGGCCGCAACTAAAAAAGATGTAAAATAACATTCTGCTCGTGTAACACTATTATCACTGTTCACAGCAAAATTAATTTTTTAATTGGAAGCGATACACTTCACGTGTTAGTTGTGTTTTTTGTAGCGACATGTTTCACAATGTCTCCTCTTCCACTATGCGAGATAGAAAAATCAGCACGGCACACGCTACAAAACGGAAAATTGCTTCCTTTACGTGACTCGAGTATTGATTGAAACTTGTTACTGTAAGCTTTCGTAAAACTTGTTTTGTAACTTTTACAAAAAAAATCTTGGGGCCCCAAAAAATCGTGAGGAAACACGATTTTGGCGTGAGGGCGTGAGATGGACCTTAAAATCGTGAGCCTCACACCAAAATCGTGAGAGTTGGCAGGTCTGTACATGTGTACACCTACTTTTATCATGTTTGCAAATACGGATTGAATACCAAATGTTGTTTAAATGGTTAGAACTGATTTTATTTTTGGTATAAGGAGTAATTTATATTTTGAAATAGTTAAATAATTCAGTGTATTTTTTTTTAAGATGTAGCTTGAACTATTTTGTTGACTTTTGATAATATTTATTGTATTTTCTAATGCAAAAATAAAGGAATTTTTTTTTGAGATTACTATGGAAATGTTAAAATTATTTTTTAAGTATGTATTGTTAGTTTAGTGATGAACCAATCTACTTAAAAATAATGCATTTATTTATATATTTTGTTGTAGTCAATTGTCAAATCAAAAGTTTAGTATCTGACTTCTTGCTACATCTTACAACCAGAAAACTAAGAATTATATTCTTTAGTTAAATAATTTTTTTTTTAGCTCAGATATATTATATGTATATATAAAATAGGGGTAAATAGTATGTGTGTGTCATAACAACATATTACTTTGTCTACACATTAAAGACACTTGTAAATATTAAGAGATTTAAAATAAAATGGTCAAGTCTTAAATGTGACACAAACGTTTTCTCTGAACTAGCAAGTAGGTATTTTATAAGACAGACATATCTTAGTATTTAATTAAATGACTAAAGTTGTATGATTCACAAAACGTTAATTTTGTACATGTACCTCACCGTTGCTGTTGTCCTTATTCCGCCACAACAAAATCATTTTGTAAGACAACATACGTACTTGAGAGATTCTTAAATAGGTAATAGTCATATGTATACTTAAGCTAAAAAGTAAACAATATTTATCAGCAAAGGGTATGTGTTCAACAATATTTTCCAAATTTTTTCATTACCATTTTTGGTATTTGTCAAAGCTATGCAAATTCTGTAGACATTAGAATTTTTTCTCCTATATAGTTAAAGAGTTAAGAGTTTATAATATCCAACACACAACAGAATGTTGACATCAAATTAAGGTTCCATATTCTTGGTTATGTAACCTTAAAAGTATTGACACGTTATTTTATTTCATACAGTAGAACTCCTATTTTACATTCCCAAAGAAAGAAATGGTGTAGATAAGGGGGAAAAACAAAATTTGATGTCATATACATTAAAACCATCACACATACTTAACATATTTTTTTTGAACTTGTCTTTACATTTTTTAAAAATCACCATCTTTAGGATGATATTTCTTGGGAAAGACAGTATTTATTCTTAAATTATAAAAATTTTAGGAGTGGATATCATGCTCGTATTTAAAACTATGCCAAATTGTACATATGTAATAAAATTCCAACAGTCGCTCTTATACGTAAATAGCACTAAGGTAAAAAAAAAAACACCTTACAGTAAAGCCTACAGGCGTAGGTAGAAACAACTGAAGTACCTATTTTGTATTTTGGAAACTTCTATAAACTCCTGGAACATTTAAAGAACTTAATATAACCTACATAACATCCTATACATTCGCTAATATTAAAAAAAAGATAGGTAGCTTTAACATTTTCTCATATTCAATGCAACGAAAATATTTTGAATGTTTTTAACATAATGCATCTAGCATTAATGTCTTAATGAATTTCATATTATGCCTACCCTACTAAAGTAGTTACACAATTATTTTTGACTTCCAACACTATTATTCATCCCTTTCACTAATACATGGATGTATAAAAAAAAAATTTTTGGACAAAGGTTCAAGGTAATATTAAGATAGTTTTTAATAAATTTTGACTAATTTGATGATAAGAAAGTTTAAATTTTTTAAAAATTTCAACCCCTATTTTTAAGTTGATAGTTTGTTTCATCAAAAATTGTTTCAACCGAATAATCAAGGATTTTTGCAATAAATTATAATGGATTTGATATATCTATTAAAAAATATGACATTTTGTCTGTCTAACATTGTTATTCCCAACTCTTGGAGTAATGATTTGTGAGATAAACATCTACTTTAGACAGAAGTTTTCAACAATATTTAAACAAAAATAAAACTTAATTCAATAGAGTACATGGTAGGGAACTTCTACTTTCTTATTTCAAGCCCAGGTTTTTTCAACCCCTTGCAGCAATTGTTCGTCTAATCAAAAATTGTTTTAGACAAAAGTTTTAGATAAAACTTAACACACAGTTTGATGATGTGACTACAAAGGGAGTTATGACTTTTTCATCCTCCAACCCTTGTTTTTTCTACCCCTTGCAGTTATGGTTGGTCACATAAAAACTTATTCACACAAAATATTATGTTATTACTCCTACAAGTTATAATACTTTCAAACGGATGTGACATTTTCCACATTATGAGAGTTGTAGAGATTGATCTGTTTTCCAAAAAAACCTTCCTAATTTCTACCTTTTTGGTTCGGATATTGTCCATTAACGAAATTGACCGAAATTTTCCACTACTAGATTTTATTTATCATTTATAACTGCTGCAATTATTTGCAAACCACACATATATATTATATGTATGTATGTATATGTATGTATGTATATATATATACATATACACACACACATATATATACATACATATATATATATATATATATATATATATATATATATATATATATATATATAGAGAGAGAGAGAGAGAGAGAGAGAGAGAGAGAGAGTCAATGGATCATGTGAAACGAAAAATAAAATTTTTTGGAAAGGGTTTAGGGGTGTGCGAATACTCGAAATTGCAAACATTCGTGCGAATCGAATATTTGATTCGATTCACATTCGAAACCAAATTAGGTATTTGAAAATTTCAAATATTCGAAAGTTTTCGAATGTATTAAAATATTACTTTTGTTTGACAAAACGTGTGATACAATAATATGTCGAACCTCGAGAAATCATTTTCCGAGAGACTTAATGGAAGAAAAAAAAACTGTAAGCGGACCTTTACTTACATAAAATTTTAGGTTAGGTAAATGGGCATACTGAGAACAGTTAAAGCCAATGTAGCGTGAAAATTATCATAAATGCTTACGATTTTACTGCAAACTTTACGTGATGTGTAGCATAATTATTTTATTATATCCAGTTGCTAATACAAATCTAGAGAATTTTTTTTAACGATAGAAAAGTAAGCACAGCGGCCATCATGGCTACAGCGTGTCCGTTTGTGGTTATGGCCACCAGAGCGGCCTATGGCCAGAGACTTGTGTTGCTAGAATTGCTCCAGCGCAATTGCTTTTTAAACTACCGAAAATGTTACGTAAATAATTAGATAAAATTAAAAAGACAAGATAAAGAAAATTCATTAAAAATTATTTTGCCTTGACACGTTTGATTCCAAAAGACTGAAAACGGAATATTGACCATGCTTACTAGCAGTTGTAAAAAAACAACTCTTCGATATATCGATTGTTAATCGCTTGAATATTTATTGCGGAGAATAAAACTGATACTTCGAAGATCTGTTTACTTTCATAAACTTTCTTTGCCGTTTTTAATTTTCAGAAGAAGTGAAGTTCTGGACGTAATTTTTTGATTCCTGCATTACGATATTCGTGTTTCCGCTGGTTTAAATTCAAAATACAACTGGTACAATGAATAACGACGACGAAGATGTTGATACTAATACCGCACTGACACGCAAAAGAAGTGTTATATGGTCTAATTTCTCACAATCAGAAGATAAGACATTTGCAAAATGCAAATTATGTAAGAAGGACTATAAAACTAAACGAGGTAAGTTCGAAATTAGCTTATAAGAGAGTGTTAGGATTGCATGATATGTGCATTTTTATTTCCCTTTGTCTCCTTTAATGAGTACAATTAAAACAGTCTTCAATCACACATGATTTTTAGTATTTGTTGTTTGCATTTGGTAAAGTTTGAGAAGAATGCCTCGATGCTAATCTGTTCTAGTTATTTTAAGTGATAATAGTACAATACGAAATGCTTATGGAAACCCAACTTACAAAATGTGAATAATTGTCTTGCACCCTGAACCCAATAATTAACTTAACTTTTAATGAATTTTACGTTTACAAATTATATAACTCTGGTTTTCATGTAATTAAAATTTGAATGTGCTGACAATGTAATGTATATATGTAATGTAAGTACAAACATTATATTTTGTCATTAGGTACTACAACACCTCTTATAAACCACATCAAGTCCACCCACCCCATTGAATGGAAGACCTACTGTTCTGAAATGGCCAGCCTGCAACAGCAGGCTCCTCCTGTCAAGATCAGCAAAACTTCACAGCTCAGTATTGATGCTGCTTTCAATAAGCAGTACAAGTGGGCACCCAACCACAGTGCAGCACAGAAAATTACAAAGCAGATTGCAAGAATGCTTGCTACAGATCTTTTACCGTACAGTTTTGTAGAAGGAGATGGCTTCAGAAATTTGATGAAGGAAGTAGCTCCTCAGTATCAAATTCCTGCTAGAACAACATTTTCCACCAACTATGTAACAAAATTGCAACAAGAGGTAAGGTCTCAACTGAAAGCTGAATTTGTGCATGACATGACAAGTATGTCCAGTTTGTCACTTAAAACTGATGCTTGGACATCCAAGGCTGGAGATAGCTATGTAAGCATCACTGCCCATTACCTCACTTCAGATTTTTCATACAAATCATTCCTGATGGACATAATCAACATGAACACATCACACACAGGTCAGAAAATTGCTGAAGAGTTGAGTTTGTCAGTGAATTCCTGGGGAATAACCGTAACAGAAACAACTATTCCAATATACTGTGTGACAGATAACGGAGCAAACTTCCAGCTTGCTTCACGACTTCTGTTTGGGGATAAAGCCCGTGTTTGCTTTGCACACTCTCTACAGTTGTCTATAGATCACACCTACCGCGAATGTCATGGAGCATCAAATCTCTTGGCAAAAGCAAGACAGGTGGTTGGTCATTATCGACGCAGCAGCAAAGCCAGGGAAAGCCTTCACAGCCAGATGGAACAAATGGGTCAACCTGTTTTGGAAATGATACAACATGTTGACACTAGGTGGTCGTCAGATTATTCTATGTTAGAGAGGCTTCTTCAAATAAAAGCACCACTGGTTGCAGACCAAATAAACACTGATAGCACAGAAATGTTAACTAGCTCGGAATGGAAGCAGATGGCTGGAATAGTGGCCATTCTTAAGCCTCTTGCTGATGCCACTCGAGAAATAAGTGGCAATTTATATCCAACATCTTCCATGGTTATTCCTATGTTAAAATGTCTGCACAGTCACCTTAATGATTACATTGATAAAAAGGCTGATGGAGTTATTTTTGCGAAATGTCTTTCAAAACATCTTTTGGCACAATTTCCAAATTACATAGAAGACAAAGTATTTCTCGTAGCAATGATTGTTGACCCTAGGTACAAAGATGCATTTGTTAGCAAGATTGTTGCACAAGCCACACTCAAAGCGCACATCAAACACATTGCAAGATGTGAACAACATACTACACACAATCAGAAGTTGGGTGACCCCACCACCTCCGCCAGTACATCAGGACTTTGGTCAGCACTTGACAAACTTCCCAACGAAGATTTACAAGACAGTGACTGTGCTCAAGAAATACAAACATATTTGACAGAGAAACGTATCCACCGAACAAGTGACCCGTGGAAATGGTGGGAAAACTTTGGTAAAACAAAGTTTCCAAACATAGCGAATGTTGCTTTGATGTACCTGAGTATACCTGCAACTCAGGTTGCTTCAGAACGTTGTTTTTCTGCTTCTGGGAACATTGTCACTTCCAAGAGGCAATGCCTGGATCCAGAACATGTGAAGGAATTGGTCTTTTTGCACTGCAATTTACATAATGTTGATGGCAAGGTGTAGGCTTGGCTTTTGATAAAGACATTTCTATATCACTGATTGTGTTTTATTACTAAACCATTAGAAGAGACATAAAAATATACATGTTACTTGAGTAATAAAAATGTATATAAAGCTAAAGAACATTACTCTTTAAAAAAAAAACCATATATAATATGACAAATTTTGACAAATTATTTAGATTTATACCTAGAACTTAATTAGAAAATATTCGCAAATTATTCGCTATTCGCAAATATTTGAAATTATTTGATTCACATTTGATTCGCATTGAAAAAGTCACATTCGCACAGCTTAAAAGGGTTACATGGTAATATTGGTAGATTGATAGTATTTATTTGAAATTTACCTAAAATACCAAACCCTGGTTAAAGGCCTGGCAATTAAACTAAACATAAATTGTTATGGAATGTTAATTCTGAAATGGGATGTTTGTTCTCAAGTGTAATAATTATCTCAGCACCCAAATATGAATGCTCCTCACCAAGTAGACCCACTCTGAGCTCAGGTCAACACTTGTACCCGCAGAATAAGCAAGCACTTGATTGCCACAACTTTGGAACATGCAAAGTATTTGTCCAAATATACTAAAGGTATAGCATAGTTTGCAGAGTGCATTTAAATGGAATTAACTCTTTCTTTCCAATGCAAAATTTCTGCCATCAGTGCAGGCAGGAGAAAAGTGTTAGAGGGAGGCATATTTTAAGCTTCTGATGTAATGACAGAAATGGAATGCATTTATTTACAACAAAAAAAAAAAAGGTGATTGGAGTCCACGTGCAACAAATGTGAAACTTTTTGCTTATTAGTTATAGTTAGAGATAAATTACTACTGTAATAAGAGATAATAATTGAGAATAGTAAGGATGCTGGTATGATCTTAAATGAAATAATTTTTCCACACGAATAAATAAATTGCAGATTCTTTGAACTAAAAAAAAAGTACTAAAATTATTTTTCTTGTACATTTAAAAGAAACACTGATTTTAAATAATTCTTAAAAGAAGCTTGCCGATAATTAGGTAGTTTATGCAGCTTAAGTAATTGTCCAAATGGACAAGTGTAGTCCGAGGTAGGCACCTGGCACGTGAAAGTGACAACATGGCATTTGAATAGGACTTAGCTCAATGCTACTTTGTTGAGCTACAATCCGAACTAGAAACATTCACGCCTCTTAGTTGAACTTAACATATTCACACACTCATGGGCTCGTAACTATAAATATGGTGTGTGATTTGATTAATCAAACAATAATTAGTGACAAATATTACCCATGTCAAACTAAAGCATGAAAAGCATTATAGTACCAGCAGAAATATTTAGTTACACAGCTGAAACAATATACTCATATAATACTTTTTTTACCAATACTAATTTACATAACTAAATAAATTAATGATCTATACATTAAAGAACACCATTTTCTTGCGAACATGGCCCGTGGCACGGTGCACACCAATAAACTCAACCCCGTTGTGTTAGTCTCTGCCCAAATACTCAGGGTTCAACCCGGGCCGCACGCCGCCACGTGGAGCCCGCCCAAGGTAGCTCCAGCGATCACTGACCACACCATCGGCCCCGGAGTGGGGATAGTGCGATGTCCACCCCCGAGAAACAACAGCGCACATGAAAGAGCGCAAGAGAGCTAGTATGCTGCGTCATATCTTTGAATATATATCCTGTATAGAAGTCGCCAGCCCGGGTTAAAATTTCTAATATGGTTTGAGGTAGTTGGTTAATTCACCGCCGCAATCGCCACCATCTCTAGGGCATCGACTTGTGGTGGTCCCTGGCGGACAATAGTGTCGGAACTCTTCAAACACCCCTTCCCCCTCCCGTTGAACGACCTTGAGCTGCAGTGAATGATGGGTGGGGGGTGCGGGGGAATGACAGCGGGCGACAGTGCTGCGCTCTAACGTGTAAATAACAACCTAAGACGATACAGGTCGTTACGGCAGCGCCTTGCAGCGGTGAAGTTCCCAAGCTGCTCATCATACGCTCCTGAAAAACGTAGAGTAAATCCTATCCACTCGCAACTTCTATACATATATTCAAAGGTCATATCTACCTTTCCCTGCCGTCTCCTCTATCGGTTCCCCCACCACATACCTTAGCTATTCCCCCTCATGCAATTGGAATTTTCTTAACGCCCAAAAATTGTAGCTCCCTCAGCAAAGGAGTTTTTCACTTCAAAAATGTGAGGGAGTCATTCAGTACTCGCCAAAGATATGTAACATCTAACCTCAGTAACGAGCAAATTCATGTGTTCTCATTGAACAGAAACACTTATAATACAAAATTTTATGTAGAATCCTTTAAAATAAAATATAAACCTGAATCCTTTTAAAAAACATATATAACACTAGTATATCTTTGCATATTTGTTTTTTGCTTAGATGACTGAAAATCTGTCTGTAAATACTTCCTGCAAACAAACTTAAACCTTTACTGAGCTGATTCAACATGGTGTTGAATAAATGTAGGCTAAAAATTATAAGAATTCTAATGTATTTTTTTAAGTTGTCAATGTTATAATTTATAGTCATAAAAATAAATCAAGTATAAATTATTTTTTAATACCCCTGCACACTTTAATTTATGCGATGTTCACAAAAATGGATGAATCACATGGATCCACCACCATCTATTCGATATTTCAGAGACTTCTGCAGATGGCAGCACTGTGGTTACACATTTCAGTTCAACTTCCATTCAAGAAAATTCTCCTACCAAATGCAGTATACCAAGGCCGAGATGTTGCACATAAAAATTTTTTTTAGTGTAACAGGGCAACGTTAAATTAACGTTCTACTGTAAGTAAATGAGAATAAAACAGCTTGTATAACATTAGAAACAGATTTATAAAACCATAAGTATGTACACACACTTCACAGAATGCGGATCTTGCGTGAAGCTACGACGGCTTGTGGTCGGTATCCGCGCCCATCTCGTCGGCAGCGTCTTCATCCTCGGCCTCGTCTACGTCCCTCCTGCCCGCCGGGACGTCGTCCAGATCGTCTGATCCCGGCTCCATCTTGAGGTAGGCCTCCTCGACGGAGGCCCGGAACGCGCAGGCCGGATACTCCGGCCAGCCGCTGAAGTCGCGGAATGTGGACAGTATCTGGCGGGGCGAGAGGTCGCCGAACCTGGAGTAGATGTTCACGTCCTTCGCGATCAGCCGCGGTCCACAGCCAGGGATCCATCGCCTGCAAAGAACACAACCCCCACGTACGTGTCATCATTTCCACTCCTCAGAATTAATCTTGTTACTGCACAGAGACCAGATTTAATGGTTTTATTGTTAAGCCGAATTTTTTTTTAAAAACCAATTCATAATTTATTGTTTTTATAAATTATCTTTATGCATAAAGCTAGTGTATTAATAAAAAAAAAAATATGACACTTAAATATTTCTTGGTACTTAACACACCAAAATAGTTTTAGTTTACATGATACATAATCATCTTAAACAACAGTTTGTAATAACAATAAGTATGTCTAGGGCATGACTATTCAGAACAAAAATACATTTTAGAATGTTTGTTTTTTTGTAAAAAAAATGTACAAACATCAGTAACATAAAAATAAGTTACTATATTAACAGAAGCAAGCTGAAATCACGTCAAAATAATTTATTCAAATCAATTTACAGTACAACCTCGATTATTCGTGTCTTTATTAACCGAGCATTTGATTAACCGGGTTTTCAACTAAAAATTAAACTTTTTTTTGGAGTGGGGGAGGGGGGGGGGGGGGGGGGGGGAGAGAAAGAGAGATCCCTAGCCTGCAAAGTAATTCATTAGGGAAGGAACAAAAAAGGAGTAAAACTAAAACCATGTATTAAAAGTAGAAATGAACGGACAAAGAAACAGACTAGAATTGCCAGTGAGAAGAAATACTAGTCCGGGTAAAGCTGGATTACAAGTACAAAACAACTGCCCTTCCTGTTATAGGTAGTAAGTGCAGTGCATGTCAGACAAAAATGAATAAACATGGGATTTACTTACCTTAACCACATATTGGTTTAGGTTATCCGTTTTCCCCCCTAAAAAGTTCAATGGGCTTTGTTCACTTGTTCTTCTACACAGAAATTTACCACTTAAACACAATTCCACCTAGGCTTACAGGGAGCCTAAATTCACAGAATTTAGAGCTTCTTTATGTGTTTTTTTTTTTTTTGTAGATTTGGCTCTAAATAACTCAGCATCACATTTTTGCTCAAAACAGGTAACCCTCTGTCAAGATTTTGCCAACACTGTGAAAGTTGTTATAAATTGATGATCTGAATAGAGATATAGTTTTCTTCTTATTCTGCATTTGTCACAACAGCAGACCTTTGCAGACGTTTTTGTACGAGCACAACTATATTTTTTTTTGGCAATTTCAATATCTGGAAACATCTGTCCAAAGAGTGTTCCAGCATTATCAGTGCAAGTGAAGGGCTTATATGCTACACAATATCACCCTTTCTGACATGCAAGATGGAAAACTCACATAGAAAAAAATAACAAAATGCAGCATGTTCACATTTTATTGATGGTAAAATGCCCAGAAATTCATCACTGAATGTCACCATTTTGATTTGATATGTTACACTTGCAATTGGGCTTTCACTGGTGGCAAGGTGTACACTGCCAGATACTTAACTTGACTTAGCACCATTGCTATGTATATAGTATTATAGCCTGAATTTTTGGTAAATACAAATAATGTGTATGGAATACAACAGTGAAACATATTTCATGACTGTGCTGTAATAAAAAAAATGTAAACACTACCTAACAATGTACAATGTTGACAACACAATCTTAAAAAATGTATTAACATTTTATGTTTGGATAACATACACCAATGATGAGTGCTTATCAAAACAAATTCTGAGTAGGCTGTATTTTGGACTTTAGCCGCCAGGGGTTTGTTTAATGTATTTACATCATGCTGAACGGGAATGTCGTGGTAGTGTATGAAATAAAATGATTTAATAAATTTGATGCTGCTTTATTTTTTGATGTAAATTTGATGAACGTCTTACGTGACAGTCAGGCGGCCACACCAGAAAAATTGTGACACAAAACCGCGAAAAACTCAGCCAATCGTTCACAACCACCGGCTCAACTGACTCCATATCAACATCAGAATCATCAGAAATCTATTCACTGTCACTTCTTGGGAGGCAGACGGCTGAGGCTCGCTCAAGCACTATTTTCGCACCTCCTTCAGGGGCTACTTTTGCCCCACCGGCTCATTTTTTGTTTGCTACGTTTTACCTCAAACAATATCTGCGAAACTTCTCTGCATTTTTAATTGCTTCTGCTCGGGTTAATTTTACTGGTTTTCTTTCTTTTCTCCAACATAACCTTTTTTCGCTTAGGCATTTTGCGAATAATGGCTTCGAAACAAAATTTAGTAACTTCATAGTTATTCCAGTTAAACTAGCGCAACTCAGTGCTCACTCATGAGCAACTTAAGTTTAATTCACGCATATCTGTATATTACTTTCGGAGTTACAGCTCTCACCAACTTAAATTTGACGCTCCTCACTAATGCTCATTACGTCATTACTACAAATGTTAACTGGGTGAATCATACATAATGACCGCAGGCCAAGTCTGCTCTACTAAGATATATTTAATTCAACTCTGTAGCTTTCATAGTTTAAGAGTTTTAACTGGTGTCAATCCTCAGCCAAAGAAACGACCTCCCGAAATTACTGCAACCACTGACGTCAGCACATAACAGAAGTGTGCTTAACCCCAAGTTTTTAAGTGAAAATTACTGGTGAAATAAGCTGGTCAAATACTGTACATACTTACAAGTTATGGTACGACCTATAATACATATATACATGGTACTGGATAGTGCCATGTTATTGGTACGAATGCCAGGAAACCTATTGATTTACAACCTTAAAACTACAAACACCCCAAGAGTAACTCTAAAACACAAAAGTCAGAGATTCAAATACCGAATCGGGAGTCCAGGAGAGTCTCCCGCCTAACGCAAGAGGGTTGTCAGCTACGCAGATGCAGAAGAATCCCTAATTTAGCACCTTCAGATTTTTCACCACTTCTTGTGTTCCCTTACAAATGCTTTCACAGAATCTACATCATACCCCTCATTTTTGAGACATTTCTCCCCAGATAAAGTAAAATAGGAAGTCCCGAACAATTTCCATTCAGAGTAACTACTACTAAGTGGATTCCAAAATCATGGAAGCACCTCGTGAATGTTTTCCTTGCTATGACCGACTCACTCGAGCTGGGGTATGATCCTGTTGTGGCGGCTGGACATGTTTTGCCGGATGAAGAACCACAGAGGCTGCAGTTGCTCCTGGGGCACCACAGTGTCGTAGAAGTCCCGCCTGGGGACGCACTTCACCAAGTAGACCCACTCCGGGTCCAGCTTCGGCCCCTGCACCCACAGAGCTACTGCGATGTGCAAGCGCTTGACTGCCACAACTCTGGGACGAGCACGGCATTTGCCTAAATACACTACAGGTAAAGCACATCTCATCGTGTGCATTTAAACGAGCATTTAATATTTTTTTTAATGCGCGATTTCTGCCATTAGTAGAGACCATAAAAATTTGCAGGTTCATTTCGTGTTATGCTAAAATTCAGATAATTATACCTCAGTGCTGCTTCTGTCATTGGTCACTGTTAATCTGGAGTACTGGGGGCCAATTAGAGACCCTCACTCATATAAATGTCGAATCACAGGCCACCCAATCGAGACAACTCACAAGTCAGCAGCCAATGAACAGTTGGCAATTTGCCCGAGTGTGTAGAGGGTATTGGAGTCTATCCTGGAGGTCGTTGAACCTGCAAATTTTTCCGGTCTCTAGCCATTAGCGCTGTCTAGGGACAAGATTTTATGGTTTTATTTTTGGGGTAAAATTTTTTTTAAATTGGGAATTTCTGTGGTTTTTTTTTTACATTGTGATTATTCATAAGAATGGTGTATTATTACACAAATATGAAACTAAAATATTTCTTAGTATTTATTTCACCAAAAAAAGTCTCATTTTTAACTGACAGAATAAAATAATTTTTAGTAAGTTATGACTCTAAAAGAAGTACCCAGAAAAATAAAACAGCTGAAACCAAGAGCGATCCAAAAATTCTCTTTGATATGCCTCTGACAAAGGAATGAATAAGGGAGAAATTTCATAAGCAGTTCCAAGGAAGAGGTGCACATTCTTTAAGCAATCTTTAGAGAACTAAGAAGAGAAAAGTGTTAATGACTGGTGAAGATTAAAGAGAAGGATTTTGAATCGGCTGCCCACATCAGAAGATGATTTGTATCACCTCCTACGAAACCCTAACACCTTAAATCTAATTTTTCTAGTCTTCCCTCCATCCCCCATCAACAAACACTCACTTTCAACCATGCGGAACTTCACATGCATTGACGGGTCACATTATCTAAAACCCCACGTGAACATCAAGTTGTTTCAATGAACTGTTACAGTTATGATTTCATATCGGTTTAATAATGTAGTGCATACATTAAAAACCCCTACACACAAACACAAGCAGATTTGAAGAAATGGCACTGGTGAAGTTACGGCAAACAAAATATTTTGGTCCTAACTGGCTTATCGTCAGGTAATCGGCAAGGTGGTTCGAAGGTAATTTGTGGCAAAATAGGCCAAGACATAGAAATATGGATATGCACGAGTATGGTTTAACATATGGTTATGGTTAAACATACCTTGTTAAACTTGGGAATCTTCTTCCGAGACTTATCGACATACCACGGGAACAATGCCTTGCTCGGCAACTTGGCTAGAACCTGGTGCTCAAAGATCAACTGGAAGAGTACCGACGAAGTCCTGTAGAGAATGAAACCAGACTTCCCGTCACAAGTCAGATGCTGAAACAATCACATTGATGTACAACAACCAGCGTGAAATATTGTTTTAAGTAACAAGCACAACAAACCAGAATAATCCATATTCTATTAAATTTTTTTTAGATCCAAGTGTCAAAAATAGCCAGGTCATAAAAAAAACTACAGACATCAAGAACAAAAAAAAAAAAGAAGCAATTCAAACCAAACTATGTACCATGTTTTATCGCATAATCGTCACTTTGAGAGGGAGTGAGAGAGAGATATAGAAAGACAGATAGAGAAAGAGAGAAGAGGACCATTTTATAAATAAACATGAATTAACGAAAATATTACTCACTTCAAATTAACTGCTCATAACATCAAAAAATATTTAGTAACAGAGCTAAAACAATACTCATATAACACTGTTTAACAATACTGATATATTAAAATAATACATACTTGAAAGAACACCATTTTATTGCAAACATGGCCCCTGGCACAGTGCCAAACAATAAGCTCAAACCCCGTTGTGTTGCCCTCTGCCCAGATACTCCCTTACTAGACGCCAGCAAGTCGGGGGTGGCGTCAGGCGCAGGCGGTCCCCTACCGCTGCAACCCGCCTATCCCTGCAGTACGGCAGGATTCAACCTGAGCCGCACGCCGCCACGTGGAGCCCGCGGTCCGACAAGTTCTGTGCGCCCCTCGCAACCAATATCTTTGCCCTTTATGGCCTGTCTACAATAGCAATGTCCTAAACTGTGTCCGAAGTACACTTGTCGCTGATTGGTCCCCGCGACCCTCCGACGTCATGCGTCAAGTGGGCGAAGGTCCGAACCTACCTGGTCCGAAGACATTCGTCAATTTGAACTTTTTGTCCCAACCTGTGAACTTCGGACACAGAAAAAGAACAGAACACACACAATATTTTAATTTCTGGTTCCCGTTTGAAAACGTGGTGTTTGTTTTTGTTATTGAAGGAAATGGAAGGTGGTGTTAGTCACTCATAACTAACATAACTTTCATAAGTTCAATCTCAAACTACAAAGCATCAAAACAATAAACAAAAAAACATTTGGTTTGGCACATTTACTGCGCTCTGATGACAACTTTAGAAATCAATACATTTGGACATCGGACATCGCAATTGTGGACAGGGCAGTTTTCGGTGAGACAATGTGACGTCACTCAAATTCGGATAAGGACACGGACCACGCACAGGTTCGGACTATTGTAGACGGGCTCTTAGCGTCAGAAATGTTTCACAACAATGCTTCACGAAAACGTTGCATTAAAAATTCTACTTACGAAAACGTTGCATTAAAAATTCTACTTTTGAAAACTTACTTCCATTGCTCCCAAAGAAGTTTCACTTAAAAAATAAATTAAATTCTTGTGCAAAAATGGCATGATATTTATGGTTTCGCTGTTCGAATCCGAGCGTTTTGTGTAGGTAGTAAACATGGTCTTGCCAAAGATTACAGGACAAAGCACCTTGCAACAGCAATTGGTATTCAAGTTGTGTCAGGCTGTGTGACAGTTATAATGGAATAAAGTAATTAAAATCTTGTTTAAGATGTACCCGAGAAATATGATTTCCCGTTCAATATGGTCAAATGTTTAGGTCCTGCCTTTTTCTCCTTAAGATGTTTATTTTTTTCCCATGTAAGATGTTGCGTATATTTTCCTGTATAAAATTATGTATTTTAAAGTGCCACATGCTTCACCTACATGATACATACTAACAAATTGGACTGGTGTGTGCCAAGGCTAAGGTAAAAGTATCCTAAAGACTAGTGGTGGATACACAAACTTTTTTCTGGAGCAGATTTGAAAAAAAAAAAGTAAAAAATATATAGCTAACTACACCTTTCGGTACTCATATTTATGCTGCCAATAAACCTCTCGTACACAATACATGATTTTAAATAATAACAATAAAACATCAGGGGGAAAAAGCAAGCTACAAAATTATTTGATAACAAGTGACTGATATTTTGATAAAATTAAAAACAATTCTGTAGTTGTGTGTGTTTTACAGCTGTGCTATTTTTCATTGTGAAAAGAGAGCTAATTAATAATATGTTCATAACAGATTCTCATAACAGAAATAACTAGCCTAAATTAGATGGGCACCAAAATTTTCAAAGCAGTTTCCGTTGCAAGTTCAGTGAGAAGATTAGACAACAATCATTGTTGAATGGAATATCAAACGCAATCAACTCATTTTATAATTCTCATCATAACAAGCAACAGTAACTTCTAAAGTATAGTTTGATGAAATTTCTCAACTAAGCCAGAAGCAACTTTTCTCTGACAATTAGCATAAAATGTATTAGAATAAGTACAAAGATAAACATAAATGAGCCTAGTAAACTAAGAATTTGCCAGTGTTGAATTTTTTTATTTAATACTTTTACTTCAATATTTTTCATAGAATCTTTATCTTGAAATCAGAATCTTTTTTTTCTTTGAGGATTCAACCGACATCCCTAGTTTTAAGTAAAAATGTGTTTTCATGTAGGTTTCACATTCTATAATATGATTTTTATTTCTTTCAAAACTAATTCCTTTCATTACCAAAAATTATTAAGGCAAATTATTCAGCGGACATGCCATTTCAGATTACATACAATTACAACTAGTGTGATTGTTCTTCCTGACCTGTCAATGTTTTCCCAGACAACACTAATTCCCTGACTTCTCTGAAACTGTACCAACACATGCTACTGTACAGAATGAATTATTTAAAATAGGCATGTTTAAAAAATGAACAAGCATGATATTTGCAACGTATGATTAGGTAACTAAATTAGATCAGCAACAGAGCTTTCATTATCCAATTCAGACAATATCAATATTTTTTACTGTGACAAGGAATACTTCAAAGTAAAAATGTAAATAAAAACGAACAAAAACATAAAAATGTGATAACACTGAAAACAGATCACCAGGCAAGTAATTTAAAGTGAAAAATGGACCAATGACAATAACACATACAGGTTGATACTTGGAAAGAGACACATAGGAATAAAATTAATTTGGCATAGCAATGCAGTGGCAAGGTTTTACTAGGCAAAACCTTTCTCGGAAGGTGGTCACAGTATTTTTCGTACAATGAAAAATCAACAAAATAATTATAATCAATCTCATGTCTCTGTGGAAAAGGGTTTTCTCTCTACACAAATCAGCCTGAAATCAAAATTTGAACATACATTAAAAAAATTAAGTTGTTTGTGGCACATAACATTAATTTGTTATGAGATTGTATTAAATTGTACTCACAGTGTACAGCAGTGGTTCCATAACCAAGTACAATTCAGGCCGGCCGTACGCCATAAAGCCACTTTGGAATATAAAACTCAGCATCAGATGTTTGGCGAAAGTAAGGGATGGCAACACTCCAATAATTCTCATGGCTGGTTCTAAACACAATAATCACAATAATGCATTAACCCTTTCAGGCTATTCATCCATTTAAGTGGACAGTTTATATGTCAATAATGCATGGAGTTCACCAAACCTTGAATGTGTGGGTTGACATGTACCTACATTGGAGTGGACATTACACTTAATAGCAATGAAATAATTAATTTGTTCTCTTTTATTAACTATCATAAAATAATTATACATTAATATTATAATTATAGCATGTGATTATTAACAAACAATAAAATAAAAGAGTTCAGTTATAAAAAAATTATTAAAATTAGGTACATCTTAGGAATTCACAAAGTGACAACATGACTGGAGGAAAAAAAGAAGATATAATCTTGAAAATATACAAGGTACCCAACTAGTTGATACGTTCGCTGAATGATTCTTGGAATGGGGAAGATAGATTTAAAATAATTCCATGGACATACGCTTCTGCTGGTGTACATTGGTTAACATAGAAACACCTAAAAAATGGACCACAAATATGAATACATAAACGTACGGAGAACAAGGCAAAAACATTTGGCATCATATGATATATTATTGTCTTTTTCCATGACGTACATTTATTGTCCATTCTTAAAGTTTTTCTATGAAAACACGTGTAAACTAGTTATGGCTAGAGACCTTAAAAAAAAAAGGTTATTTTTTCTTAAAAGCTCTGTAATTTTTTCACAAAATTTGCAAAAATTGCAAGGTTACTTTATTGCTTTTGTTTGAAGACTTAGAATAAAAAAAAATTAAATCATAACATACCATTCATAAATAACTTCACACAAATTATATTTTGTAAATTACTTAACTGTAATTAAAACTTAAGACGCAGAAATATCCTAACTGTTAATGTTAAATTTATTCACCAAAAGACAGCCTAGTAAACATTTCAACGCTGGTTTATTTATGATTTAGCTGTACTTACGAGAGCTTTTCTGGTGCCACTTTCCTCAGTGAGAGTGATTTACACAGCTTCTTTTAAAACATGAAGCAGCAGGTATTAATATAAAAAATTAGTTGCTGCAAAAGAAATTACATCGTTCAGAAATCAAGCGTGTAAAAAGTAAAAGTAAAGAAGTATCACCTGGGTTTGTGAAAGAAGAGGGGAAGGTGATGTTTACTTAAAAAAAAGGGGGAGGGGAAGCAGCAGAGAGAGAGGAGATGGGAGAGAGACTGATAAATTTCATTAGCATGCTCTCTCTCTCTTTCAGTCTCTCCCATGAATTCCAAATTGTTACATATCTAGTTTCATCTTTCACACCCCTACCGGTTTACAAAGCAGTCAAAAATTTAGAGGCAAAGCATGTAGTTTCTCATCTGACCTCTTCCCGTAGCTGACAGCAGTCAGAAGTGATTGAAGTTACAGCAGTAGTAGTACATAACAGCTGCACAGCAGGGCATATGGAGATTTGCCAATAAAATTATAACATTTAACAATACGTCAACATTTAGTGGAGACCTTTCTTGTTCATCATCAAATTTGCAACAAGTTTTTTTTTATATACAATGCAATTTTTTTGGGGATACTTTAGCTAAGAAAGTTGTGAAAAAACTATATGTAATTTGTAAAATGAAGCGCCTATTTTTGAAAGAATTTGTGTAAAAGATGAAAAATTAAAAAATCACATTTTCCTTCAAAACATCAGAAATCACATTATTTTTCTAGTTTACTGCAATTGCATATTTTTCAGGACTCTAGCAATGGTGTATGTTGTCCATGAAATTATTTTACATCCAACTGGTTAACTCTTCTTTATTTATGTGAAGTTTACAAACAATCTGGATGGACATGACAATTTTTTTTTATGATGGAAAACTGTACAATATCATGTGTAACATGTGTGTCCTGAAACGTAAAAGAATACACTGGGTTGAAATAAAAATGTGGGAATTCTGGTTGCTGCAATTGGCACATGACGAGCATCGAGAGTTATCATCAATTCAAATTATCTACCTAAAAGACGTACCAGCTGCCGTCCATTCTTTCCTGGTCAGGTCTTGCATCAGTGTATGAAGCCTGGTGCCGTTATCCGTCTTATCTTGGAACACGATTTTGGAGACGCCGAACAAATTAAAGTCTTTCATGCTTACTCTGCCCGGGTTGGCTTCCACAAGTTCCTACAAACAAGAAATACATCTTTTTCTCCCCTTTCCAACACAATACCGCACAACTGAAAAAACAATAACAATAAAAAAAACTTGTTACCAAAGGAGTAGCACATTAATTTTTTATATAATTTCTAGGCCACTTTTCATGTTCTGCACTGATAATTGCTTTTCTTAGTCAAATAAATGCTAGGATCTTTTTAAACACTGCAAGTCAAACAATAATAAAAAAAATAGAAAACTAAAGCAGATGGTGTTAATTTTAAAAGGTGCGGTTTCTTGATCGATATGTTTCACGGGAGAAAGGAAGGAGCTAAGTGAAGGCTACTTCAGGGTTCTCACTTACTCTTAGATTATTTCACTGTTGCAGCTCAGAAGCATTGACATTCAGCCTTGCAGTTACTCTTGACTCCAGCTCTGCCAAGCTGGCATCCAGTTTTCATTAAACTTGGTAGTCATCCTTTCATTGTTTACATATAATTTAGCGGCCATTTTCGAGTATAACTTGATAAACCTGCTGTTAACTGACCTTGGGTTTTCGAGGAGCTAAATACCATTGTGAAGATTTCACCAAGTACATGAGCCTAACATAGCTTTGCTGCCAGAGTTTAAAACGAAATATTAAAAAATACACACAACAGAATTTGTTTTTAATTTCTGAATAAGATGTTTATTAAGAAGTTTTATAGGATCCATATTCTAATTTAAGGGCACTTAAGAAATAAAAATCAAATTATGGACTTTTAAAGGATATTTAAGGAGGCATATGAACCCTGCAGTAGATAGGTTTTTAAAAAGACACAAATTTGATTTTACGATACTAAAAGACCAAACTACATTCCGCCACACAAAAATCACAATTCTCGAAAATAAGTTTTAAGCGTAAGTTTCCCCGAGCCAATACATCTAACCCAAAAGGGTTTTCCAATGGTTTCAAGAGACTGGTGGCTTCATCTGGAAGCATAGATCAGGACGACGACGCTGCACATCCGAAAGAGACTATCGCTTTATTGTCCCAACATCTTTGTGCAGTTGGTCCTCCAATGCTGTTGAGCTGCAACAGCAGCACTACGCAGCTTGTACGACAACAGTAAGCCTGTCTACAGTTAGAAGAAGGTTGCGAGGAAAAACCAAATATGGCCCGAAGACCTGCTACGGGCCCGAAATTGACCGCACAAGATCACAGGGAACGGTTGCAGTTCGCCCGTGAGCACGTTAATTGGACTCTTGACCAATGGAGAACGGTGCTCTTCTCAGATAAGACGTGTGTGTGTGCGCGTCTATTCTGCAATGACAGGCAGAGCAAACATTTTTCTCACGCCTGTATTGAGGAGACGGTAAGTGGAATATGGAGGTGTCTCATGCGTGTTCTGGGGGCAAGACCGAGCTTGTGTGCGTTTCACGGACTGGCAGTGCTCATGGACAAGGATCGCCGACTGCTCAGCGATACATCACACAGATCCTACAAGATCATGTAGTCCCATGTGCGAGTTTTGTTGGCGATGGGTTCACACGAATGCACATCAACCCTCGTTCCCACACCGCATTAATTTTAAGGAATTATCTGGAAGAGGTCGGAATCCCCTGTTATGCAGCGGCCAACGAGAAGTCCAGACCTCAACCATTTTTTTTTCTAACCCTAATAAACTAAATACATATCATTTACTTATTTTTTAAGTTGATTTAAACACCTTTCAACCTTTGAATAAGATTTTTCAATAGGTACGGTTTTTGTGATGCTGAGTGTAGTAACAGAAGTTATGCATACAATTTTTTTTAACAAACTTTCGTAAATTTTCCTGTAATTTCCAGGTTTTGAAGATGTCTTTCTAATTAAATTTTTCCCACTTGTGCAGATTTTCCCTTTCTGTAGACCCCTCCTAATGTGCCATGATGAAAATACTGTACTGCCTATTACGCTACATAAATATGCATAAAATATTTCAAGTTCGACTAGGCACAAACAAAAATAATTCAGCGTACATTCAGCTGTAACCTAAAGGCATTTGATGGTTCATACAGATGTATCCTGGAGACGGGAAGATCCAAAAGTCTCTTGGTGAGGAATCCCAGTCCTGGGTTTGCTTCGAAGATTGGGCTGTCATTCTCAAGAAGGTGATCTTTTATATTATCAGCAATAGTATCTGAAAAAAAAAAAATACTATTTTGAAAATAATGAGACTACAAATTTACTATAGTTAGATTACAATTCTAATTTTAGAGCATTAAATATAGTTTAAAAATATATAAAATATAATTTATTTTTACAAATAAGGTATACTTAAATGTTTTAAATACCATCAAGTTATAAAAAAAATGACCACAGAGCTAAACAATAAAATTATGAAGTAGTAGGTATTTCTATTACAGACAAAATGAATACATTCAAAAATGTGATGATAGTGGTTACGAGTGCTACTGAGATAACTAAAGTAATTGCGGCTCTTTTGAAAGAAGACAGATCAGTTAACGAAATATTTTTCTATCATTTACAATAACTATGTAATTTTGATGGTAAACCTCCTTTCCATATACATATATATATTTTTTGGTAAATTTAATGCCTATATCCCGTGTATTTTCCACCCTAATAAGATACAAATAGGGTGGAAAACAGTCTTGGCCACAGACGTACTGTACAGACATTAAACATCCCTGTCTTTTAGAAAACAGCCTCAACTATGCTGTATTCCTAAGGATCTCTGGAGAGCCACTGTTTACTTGACACTAGATGTTTGTAGGTCACATAAGATAGCCTATGCAGTGAAGTGGCCATCCTGTAGTTTTCCATACATAAGAACATGTATATTTTTTATTTGGATATTTTAATGCAATGAAACGTAAATAATTACATAAAAAAAATTACTGACTCCCTACTGTGCATCCAAACTCAAGTGTCAACCCTTAACAGGGATTTTTTTTAGCAGTATGGAGGCACGAAGTGCCAATTTGTTAGTAGCACATAATCTGACATATAAAATGAATTATTACGTTTGATACACACAATAATTCCTTTGGTAAATCTGTATTGTACAGATTAGCGCCAAAAAAAATCGTACAAATATGAAATAACTTTCATTATATGCTCTTTTACGTCCTCTTTTCAAAACCGCCTGTGGAGATTAAAAATTCCAATTACTTTTGGAGATATCGCCGTTCTTATTTTGCAATACAAGCCCTATGTAATCATTCAACAGACGCCATTTTATATTTTGCCGTGTGTACGTGAATGCCAATATAACAGAAATTTTCCATTAGGTAAGGTTAGTTACATGGTAAATACTTCAAAATAAACGGAAATTAAAAATAATATTAATTAATTTTACTTGTATAGTTTTAAGTATTTATAATGTAACTGACCTGACCTAACAAAACGGGACAAAGGTAGATTAGGTCAGGTCAGCTACAGTATAAATACTTTGAAACTGAACGGACATTAAAAATAAGAAAATTAATTTTAATGGTTGTTTACTTTTAAAGTATTTATAATGTAGCTGACCTGACCTAACAAACCGGAAAAAAGGATGAACAGTAGGAACTCACGTAATTTTTTTTTTACGTGATGTAGTCGTTCAACTACGTCGCGAAAAAAAAAAATCATACTTGTAAACAAGCAACAATGGTGGAACGCGGGAAGCCTACGATTCACTCATCCTTCTGGACATACCCGAATACTCACGTTGGCAAGCCTTCTTTCAACAGACGAGAGGCAAACGCCCGATCGTGCATCTTCGGTTTTTTTTTTGTTTATTGTAAATAAATATGCAACTCATGAAAACTAATGGTCAATTAGGTTATGTTAGCTACATTATAAATACTTCAAAACATTGTGGATGGTTGATTTGGTTAGGATTGCTACATTAAAAATACTGTGAAATCATGTAAACGGTTTCCTAGCGCTGGATAGCTACATATTAAAAAGTTATTTGCTAAGCAACCATAAAATGATTTTACAGTTTTTTAATGTAGCTATACTTACCTAATATAACCAACCATCCACAGTGTTTGAAAGTATTTTTAATTACTTCTTGCTAATTTTAAGAAAAAAAGGCTTGCCAACGTGAGTATTCGGGTATGTCCAGAAGGATGTGTGAATCGTAGGCTTCCCGCTGAACGCCGCATCAGTGCACATCACGAAAATTAAAAAATTCCATATCTCCTAAAGTATTCGAAATTTCTGATCTCCGCCGGGTTTAATGAAAAGAGTAAGTTAAAGAGCACAGAATAAAGGTATTTTCGGATTTTTAAATTTTTTTTAAAAAAAATCGCCAAAAAATGAATATTAAAAAATTCGATATCTCCAAAAGTAATTGGAATTTTTAATCTCCGCAGGCGGTTCTGAAAAGAGGACGTAAGATAGCATATAATGAAAGTTATTTCATATTTGTACGATTTTTTTTGGCGCTAATCCGTACAATAAAGATTTACCATTCCTTTTATATGTCAGGTTACGTGCTATCAGATGTAACAAGTCAGCGCTTTGCACCTTCATACTGCTATATAAAATCTGTCAAGGGTTGACGCTTGGATTTGAATGCACAGTACGGAGTCACGTATTTTTTTAAAAAATAATTTACGTTACATTGCACTAAAATGTCCAAGTCAAAAATAATCACGTTCTTATGTATGGAAAACTACAGGATCTGGAACGCAATTAAAGCAGAACATAGTGACTGCCACTTCACTGCATAGGCTACCTAATGTAACTTAAAAATATTAACTTCTCAGAAACCTGTAGGAATAAAGAAAAGCTGTTCACAGGAATAATAGAGGAACATCTTTAGTGTTTGAAAAAAGTATTTTTTTTATATAGCTTTATTTACGGAAAATCTGAGAAGCTAAAATTTTACCCATCTAACTTAACTAAGAAACCACCCTTACAATTACTACTTATTATATTACAGTATTTACAAGTAGCTAACCTAACCAACTGTTCACAAGAATTCACATAATGTGTAATACAGTTGAGCGGTATTTGCGAAAAAAAATGTTAAAAATCCGAAAATACCTTTATTAGATGCTCTTCAACTTCCTCTTTTCATTAAAAGCGGCGGAGGTAAGAAATTCCAAATACTTTAGGAGATATCGCTGTTCTTATTTTGCTATACAAGACCTGTGTAATCAATCGACCGACGCAATTTTTTTTATTGCCGTGTGTTTGTGAATGCCTAATTAATGAAAATGGTCGATTAGGTCAGGTCAGTTACATTATAAATACTTTGAAACTAAGCGTACATTAAAAATAATATGAATTAATTTCAATGGTTCTTTAGTTTTGAAGTATTTATAATGTAACTGACCTGACCTAACAAACCGGGACAAAGGATGAACAGTAACAACTCACGTAAAATTTTTTTGTTACTTATTACTTGCGCAACAATAACAAATAAAACTTTAAAATTAGAAACGTTAAAAACTCACCTAGTTGGAGGCGGTAATTAAACACTGTTTTAAACAATAAATGAACTAAATAATCACGTATTGGTTCATTTGAATTCTGGCCTATCACGAACAATCACGTGACATCATTATCCAATAAAAAAATAGATACTCGTAAACAAGAAACAATGGTTATTTCCACATGAATGCACTGGTATAATTGTGATGAAATTTAAAAATTCGATATCTCCTAAAGTATTTGGAATTTCTTATCTCCGCCACTTTCAATGAATAGAGGAAGTTGAAGAGAATCTAATAAAGGTATTTTCGGATTTTTAACATTTGTTTTTCGCAAATACCGCTCAACTACATATGATGAAATTTAAAAATTCGATATCTCCCAAAGTATTTGGAATTTCTTACCTCCGCCGCTTTTAATGAAAAGAGGAAGTTAAAGAGCATAGAATAAAAGTATTTTCGGATTTTTTACATTTTTTTTTCGCAAATACCGCCCAACTACATATTTACCAATCATACTTCATCAACCATTCACACTTTTATTAATGTAGCTAATATAAGTAACTTAACCAATTCTTCTCCCAATTGTACCTATCATAACCTTAAAACTCATAAAAACTATTAACTACTGGTACACTACATGACACTCTAAGAATATAATTATAAAATATTTCAAAGTAAATGAAAAAGCATTTAGCAATTGTTATTCTTCTCGTTTGCAAAAGCCTCACAACTGAAATTTTACCGATACTTCTAGAACTTTACGGTTTTAACGAGTAGTTGGGATAGATACATTAATATTGTTCCTGCAGGATACCTATTTTGTTTATTCATTTTTGCCTTAATCTCACACATGCAAGTATGGTGTCTTACCCGAGACATTTTTATTGAAAATATACCGCACTTCCTGAGATTTTCGTTTGATTTTCAATAGCTCTTTGGGAATTCGATCTAGAAGAATTTCCATTTCATTTGAAATAAAATAATGCAATACATCCTGTGAAATTTCGTCTCTTCTTGATGCCGATTTCGTTGAACTAATTTCCTTGACTTTAACTCCTTGCTTTTCCTCGTCCACATTTTCAAATAATTTAGATTTTGTTGATAACGTTCTAGCTAACATCTGTTTTAAATGATTAGGTAAAGAAAATGAATGAACATTATTTACTGGAAGCAACAAACATGGATCAACGAAACTCTTTTTTAACTGATGAGCCAAAAATGTTTTGACTGTATAGCTTCCAGATGGCGAGAATAATTTTTTAACAACGGAGAACCACATCTGAAATTTTAGATAGTTATCATCCAATTTTAAAACAAAATACTTCAACGAATATAACCTACACTCCTAAAACCTGCCATCATTTTACACAGAAATATACCCGCAAACACAAAATACACAACACTACCTTGCAGTGTCGCCAAGCAAAGAAAATAAAATACTGGCAGAGTATGGACTTTTTTTTCTCTATATAGACGACACTGGTATGGACGCACTTGAACGATTCTTACAATTAGTTTTTTTTTTTTTTTTTTTTTTAATTGTTTGAATGGTTAACGGCTTTCGCCCACAACCAGAACTAAATCATTCCAATCTTTATCATTTCGGAGCAATCATATCTCTTACTGTAAATAAACATCCATGCCTTACCCGGGACTCGAACCCAGAACCCCTCGCACCGTAAGCCGGTGTGCATCCGACTACGCGACGGAGGTCGGCATTTTTACAATTAGGAATGATTTAAATTGGCATTGCAACATGTCATTGAGTACAATCATCGGAAAATTCATGTCTGCAACGACCAAAGACCTGGATATTATGTACCATAACTTGAGGTTATTTATCTTCTTGGGATTAAACACTTCTTCATTAAAAAATAAAAAAAAAGTATGAGTGTGGGGATTTGTTGACATAATATTAGGGGCTAGCAGACATCAAAAGATTTTTTTTGTTTTGTTTTGCATAATCGATTTTCAATGATGCTATTTAAACTTGTGTTTATAATGATGAACTGCTCACGAGGATATGAAACCCGATACTTCAGCCATCTACCAGTAGTTATCCCTGTCTACAGAACTCAACAACCATACTGTAGCCATGGTTAAATCAGCAATCCTCCCAATAGTCACCAACATGATGCAATGTGTTGAAATTATAGCAATAATAACTTACATGATTGCAAAAAGGCCCCAAGACATTCACATTTAATTCACATTATTTTATTAGGGCAAGTATGCTAATTAATGAGTTAACTATAAGGTTTTACCATAATTGGGGGGGGGGGGGAATTGAGGTGATGCTGTCCCCTCTCTCAGGCCAGCCCTTCCGACAGTTTTCATCAGGCCGCGACCAAAGGCTCAACAGATTAGTTATTTGTGTTAATTATACATTAACACACTTTAACCTTTTCTAGTAAGTAACTCCCCATGTGTTCCCAAATAGTGGTGTAGCTAAGGTGACTGGCGCCCCTGGCCAGACTTTAAAATGGCGCCCCTCTTGGATTAAAACAGAGGGGGGAGCGTTCAGAAACCGCGAAACCATCGCGGCAGCGCCCCCCGCTCCGGCGCCCACTGTAAGGGACTGGCCGACTCCAGAGTATAATTTCCTTTAATAAGCTGTGCATACATCTGCTGGCCTCACAAACCATTTTAATTGACCTGTTGTATATTCACAGCTTGTGTAACTGAGTTCGAGCCACGCAGGTAGCCACCTCCAAACGAAATAACTCTCTCTTTATAAGACTGCCTCTAGGACCAACTTATTATGTATCATAACCGATGTAAAATTTAAAGTGATTTTCAAGGTAATTGTAATATATCAGCGTAAACCATATATTGTAACCAGAGCAATGTGTGATTATAGCCACATGTTTCAAAAATTATTCTAATTATTATAATTAGCTAGGAATAAGTGAACTATACGGGCTAATAAATTGACACCTGTTCGATAGTTAGTTTCCTCTATTCAGTAGTATTTTGCCACCTATGAGCCTAGTGGACCATGATGCTTACACAGTAGCAGTTGATTAGAATCAAAGCTAGCCAAATTTCCCAAATAAATCTAGCAATCCACCACCAATAGCATCACTAGGCTCATCATTTATCAGACAATAGAAAATTGTTTTATAGTTTATAGCAGAAAAATTTTTTTAAGTGTTTAGTTAAAAATTTAAAAAAAAGTGTCTATGATAATAAAAATTGTGTTTGAAAGATTTATGTTATATGAAATACCTATGTATTTAAATATCAGGCATAACCAAAAAAATGTTTTACCAAACATTCGTTATAGGAGGATATTGCGAATGTAAGAACAAACCTAAATTTCTATTAGTTGACGTCAGCCGGGGCTACGCCCCATGAGCCTAGTCAGTCTCCGTTTCCTCAACATTCCTCTCCCCTTCCCCGGCATTTGTACCGCCATGTACGTAGTCGTGTGTTTGAATTGCGCGCCACGAACTACCACAAGAGGGCGCGTAGAAGCAGTGCGGCGATCCCTAAAATTGCTATGTTAATATTAATTGTAAGCCTTTTTGTTGTTTTCATCCATCTTCGCCCCAGTGCTGTGCAGTTTACTTGTGTTTTCTTTAATTTAAATAGGTTACCTTAAATAACTATAGACGTTGCCCGGGCGGACCCGAACAGGCACGGACTTGGACGAGGGTAGGAATGCTTTTATATAAATTATCATTAAATAAGTAAATAGTAACAAACTTTCCATTGTCAGTAATTTTTATATATTTTTAATGTTTATCTGTAATTTACTCAACTTTCGCCGGGGCACGGAGTCGTAGAATATAGTAACGGTAATTGTGTTGGCGCGAAGGGCGCCATGTTGCCACCTGCGAGCGATGAGCTCAGCCCAGTCCATCTTCATCACTGACCGAGAGCAGACGCGCCAGCACCCCGGGGACCTCAACCTTTGTTCATCTCTGACCAAGTAATTTCTGTATCGTTAATTCTTTTTAAATCGCTTTCGTTCGTCATCCTCGGGGCAGCTCTCGGTCAGCGGACTGTTTAATTAATTAATTGTCTCAGTCGAGTTTCTTTCATCACCGTGTAATAAGTAAACTTTGCAGCATGGCCACGTGTGCGGACCATGCCTTCACCTAAACCGATTCGTGCCTCAGGCTTTTTAACCGTGTAATGTGTAACGTGTAACGGGCGTGTAGAGAGACGTGTTAGTGAAATTAAATCTGGAAAATAAATATAAAGTGAGTATTTATTTAATCACGTGGTGAGTGAGTCTAGGAGTGTGGCGTGCCCGACGCCTAGAGCGGGCCAGGTCTGGGTAGCTAGGATAGAAAGGGCTGGTAACTCGTCCCCACTTGGGCTACGTCACGCCCTGAGCGAGAGACTCCGCCGGGTCCACGTGCCCTTCCACGTGGTGGCGCCCATAGTTAACATCTCGAAATCACCGGCAATGCGCGATCAGCCCTCAAATGGCGCCCAACGTGGGGCAAGTTACATCTTCCGCGAAAACCAGACCTGTACGAGCGTGTGAGATAGGCGGTTGTTACGCGGAGCGCGCGGAACTAAAGTTCGCGCTGGAACTATTGTTCGCGCGGAGCGCATAGCGGGACTCTGGCGCGCCGGCCACGTGACCAGCCGGGCGCGCGCTTCCAGGAATTCGCTGCGAGCAGCCAGGTGGCCGCATTCCTCGCGACAACAGCAGCCGGGCCAGGTCAGTGTGTGTGTGTACCGCCATCCGCGTCGCGTCGCGTAGCGAAGGGAAGAGGGGCAATCGACCGGCCTCACCACCACACGACCATGTCGGACAACCACGGACTTGACAAAAATCCGGGCGCGATTAAGGCAAGTGAGTTGTTTCAAAAGAATAGCTTATATTGTGTTATGTGCGCGCGACCGCGCCAGGTGAGCGGGACGGCGATTTCTTCGTGGACGGACACGTGCGTGTGCGTAGGACAGTATGAAGCGCAGCCGAACCACGAGCAGGCAGAACGGGCGGATCAGTTTGAGGCGGGACACGGGAAGTGCACGGATGCGGAGTGTGAGGGCAAGACGCGGGAGGGAGGCTGGTGCCGGAACTGTCGCGCGTTCAAGCACACGGCGTGTTTCGCGAAGTCCGAAATAATCTCCTTTCAAGACGGGTGGTACACGTGCCAGTGGTGCCACCACGTGAGAATAGCGGGCCCGTCAGGCCGCAGCCCGGTGAGAGACGCCGCCGACACACCACGGAGCAGGGTACCTCTCATAGGACACGTGGAGCTACCGGAATTTGCGGGCAGAACCAGCGACGATCCGCGGAGATTTGTACACGCGTGTCGGGAACGCCTGAATCGCTACGGATTGCCGGAGTGTGAGTGGGCGAACAGGGTGAGCACCGCGCTCAAAGGCGACGCCAAGACGTGGTGGCAGATCGTCCAGGAGTATGACATGCCGTGGACCAAGTTCGCGAGATTGTTCGAGGCCAGATTCGCGGACGTGAAGACAGAGATGAGAGTGCGGACGGAGCTGTATTGTCTCGAGCAAGGCGCGACGGAGGCGGCGGAGGCGTTTATCATGAAAAAAATACGTCTGTACAAGCGGCTGTTTCCCGGAGAAGAACCTACCGGAGTGCTGGAGCGGGTAGTTGAGCTGATGCGCCCGGAATTTCGCCCGTATTTACGCCCGATGACGCGGCGTCCGGCAGAGGAGTTCGTCCAACAGGCGCGCGTCTTAGAGCAGGACCTACGAGCTGTCAGACCGACCAGGATCCACGCCACCCTGAGCACCAAGCAGGAAGACACGACGCCCGCC
The DNA here is from genome assembly GCF_032445375.1 of Bacillus rossius redtenbacheri. Classification (NCBI taxonomy): domain Eukaryota; kingdom Metazoa; phylum Arthropoda; class Insecta; order Phasmatodea; family Bacillidae; genus Bacillus; species Bacillus rossius. The sequence continues at coordinate 43,683,882 of NC_086337.1, read as the reverse complement.
GACACCAAGGCGCTGGTGCCCTACACGGCGCCCACCCGAGACCAAGCTAGGCGCGACGAACCCGGACCGAGCGGCCACGCGCAGCTGACATGGCGGAGACGGACTACCGGCGGCAGCCCACCACCTCAGTGCCACACGTGTCCACCAGGCACGTTCCATTGGCACGAGAACTGCCCGGTGAGGAACAAGTTCCGGCCTGACTTCGCGGCGCAGCAGCCGTCGGGAAACGGACGGCAGGGGGCGGCGCGCTAAGACAGCCCACCTCCCCCGCCTCACCTAACAACAACAGACCTACGGCGGCGGGGCCTCTCCTGGGTCACGTGGGAGCGGCGGAGGCCGACCTGTTGCGCATTCCGGTGGTTGTCAACGGGCGCGCAGTCCACGCGCTTGTTGACACCGCCGCCAGCCACAACTGTGTGGCGGCACGCGTGATTGGCCGTGACAACTTCGAGCACCACCCGGGCCAACTCCAGCTGGCTACCACGGGGGACGCCTGCTACACCCAGGGCGTCGCGACGCTGGAGGTGGACGTGCGGGACCAACGGTCCGTCACGACGGCGCTGGTGGTGGAGCAGTTACGTGATGACGTCATTCTGGGGCTACCCTGGCTCTACAAGCAGCACGCAGCCATCGACATCTGGGCCGGCTGCGTCCACGTCGGCACCCAGGGGCGGCGGACCATCCACGGGCTGGGTAAGCCTACTCCACCAGCAGTAAACCAGGTCAGTCTAGACGAGTTCCAGCACGGAGTTCCCCCCGAGTTTCGTGCTACCATCCAGCAGGTCCTCGACCACCAGTGTAATGTGTTTGCGTCCGCGGACCCGCTGAAACGTACCACCATAGCTGAGCATGCCATCCCGACCCATCCTCACGAGCCAATGTTTATCCCACCCGGTAGCTACGGCCACGTTGGTAAACAGACCATCCTAGACCAGGTTCAGGACATGTTGCATGACGGGATAATTGAGCCTAGCGAAAGTCCGTATAATTTCCAGGTCGTGTTGGCAGAAAAAAAAGACGGGAAACTACGCTTCTGTGTCAATTTCAAACCTATCAATAGAGTGACAATTAATGCCCCACCCCCCCTGCTGAACATAGCCGACACACTTTCAGGCCTGGGTAACGCCAAGATATTTTCTTCCCTCGACCTAAAATCTGGGTATTGGCAGGTGCCGATACGTCCGGCGGACCGACCCAAGACGGCGTTCACAGCCCCGGACGGGCGGAGTTTTCAGTTTTGCGCGATGCCATTCGGCCTACAGGACGCCCCCGCTACCTTCCAAGGGATGATGACACGGGTCTTAGACAACTACTCGGGCAAGTTTGCGGCCGCGTATCTGGACGACATAATTGTTTGGTCTCAGACGTGGGAAGAACATGCGCATCATTTAGCATTAGTCTTGGAACGCCTGGCGAGCCATGGTCTTACATGCAATCGCGAAAAATGCCACCTGGGGACCACAGAACTAGATTTCCTGGGCTTAGTGGTTAACGCGGACGGAAACCGACCCACGGAAAAACAGCTGAGTGTAATTATCAACAAGGAGCCCCCACGCACGCGCAAGCAACTGCAAAAGTTCTTGGGGCTAGCTAACTGGCTGCGAGCCTTCGTCCCAGAGTTCTCGGTAGTAGCGGCGCCGATGACAGAACAGCTGTCACCCAAACGTCCGTTCAGGTGGACCGTGGAAGCCCAAAACGCTCTTGACGAGCTAAAACGCAGATTTCAACAGTGCCACTTACTCGCGCGGCTGGACCCAGGCAGACCCCTGATCGTACAAACAGACGCGAGCGAGAAGGGCATCGGGGCCATCCTGTTACAACTCGGCGACAACGGCGAACCTCGGGTGATTGAATATGCAAGCGCCAAGTTCGGCGACGTCGAGCAGCGGTATAGCGTGAACGAGCGTGAGTGTCTAGGCGTAGTTTGGGCCCTCAGACGCTACCGCCCACACCTGGAGGGGCAGAAATTCGTACTGAGAACTGACAGCCAATGTCTCAAATGGCTGGCCACGATGCAGGGGCGACGTTCGAAGCTGACGCGTTGGGCCATGCTTCTACAGGCCTTAGATTTCGAAGTCGAGCATGTACCGGGAAAACAGAACGAACTAGCGGACGAGCTGTCGCGAAATCCGGACGTCACCGTCACAGCCTGTGACGATGCTGAGTGGGAGGAGCTTTTGCCACCGCCCAGCGGGCGCATACCCAGGACCCCGCGCACCCCGACAACCCAAGCCGCATTGTGTGCCCTAAACCTTGACGTCACACCGACATTACCGCCAGGCGCGGAGCTTGATGACTTAGACGCCTACGTGCGAGCGGCCCAACTCACGGACACAGACACACAGGAGATCGTGCGCCGTTGCGGGAGCGGAGAATGTGAAGGCTACCGTGTATTGGACGGGACACTGCAGGCGCGACCTAAGGGGACAGCTGGCCAATGGCGGACGTTCGCGCCAGCCGCCACCCGCCGGGAGGTGTTTGACATGTATCACGTGAACAGGCTAGCCGGACACCCCGGCGCAGACCAGACGCGACATGATCTGCGGGAACAGTTCTACTGGCCAGGGGTAAACAAGTTTGTACGGGACTGCGTGAGGAGATGTAAACATTGCCAGAGGCACAAGGCGCGCCGCACCGACGGGACAGCCCAGCAGGTACCCAGGCAGCCCACCGAGCCATTCCATACAGTCGCCATAGACCTAATGGGACCATATCCCCGCACGCCCCGAGGGAAAAGATTTTTGTTGGTGGTGACAGACTGCTACACGCGTTGGGTGGAGGCCTACCCCCTTGCGAACATCCGCGCCGGCACCATTGCACGCAGCCTGGAAACGGAGTTTTTTCCTAGGTGGGGGTACCCCCGGGTCCTGTTGTCGGACAATGCCACCCAATTTGTCGGGCGCCGGTGGGCGCAGCTGGGGAGAAAATGGCGGGTAATCCTACACACCACCCCCGTGTACCACCCCCGCGCGAACCCCACGGAACGACGCAACCAAGAGGTGAAGGTTCAACTGCGGTTGAGGCTCGCGGATGACCACGCCCAATGGGACACGCACATCCCGGACGTTCTGTACTGCATCCGGCGACGGGTGAACGCGGCAACCGGCGAAACACCAGCCACCATGGTCCAGGGGCGGAACCTCACCCTCCCCGGGGAATATCACGTGCGGCAACAACAAACGGACCCGGACGTAGAGAGCCCCGAAGGACGCCTGAGGCGATTGGCCGAGACGCACGATAGGGCGCGACGTAACCAGGCAGCTTACCAAGCACAACGCACACCCGAGACGACCCGCCCGCCCCCTGAACTGAAACCAGGCCAGCTGGTTTACGCGAGGCTCCACCCCGTCTCCTCCGGCCGACGCAACTTCTGCGCCGGCCTGGCGCCGAAGTGGTTTGGCCCGGTGGCGGTGGTCAAGGCGGGGCCCACGGCGGTCGTGATAAAGTTACCCTCAGGCCGGGCCGCGAAATATCACCGGGACGATGTGCGCTTGGCACAGGAAGAGACGGAGGCGGCGGACGAGGCGGAGACGGGGCAGGAAGAGACGGAGGCGGCGGACGGGGCGGAAGAGACGGAAACGAGACGTGACGGAGCAGGGACGCGGCAGGAAGAGACGGAGGCGGCGGACGAGGCGGAGACGGGGCAGGAAGAGACGGAGGCGGCGGACGAGGCGGAGACGGGGCAGGAAGAGACGGAGGCGGCGGACGGGGCGGACGGGAGGGCGGCCACACAGCTGGTCACGTCCACCCCAACAGACGGGGGCGGGTTCAGAGGCTTCCCGGACCTGGGGGCGGGACAGGCGACGCCCCTCGCAGTCACAGATGTCCGGCCGAGGCGGCTGTTCGAAGACTCGGGGAGTGACGTCTCGCCTTTCAGGGGATTTCTCAGGGACACGCCCGGAGTGACGGAGGGCCAGTCGACATCCCAACCACTGATAAGGTGGCCGGAGGAAGTAGAGAGTAGGCCGGGTTCGCCGGACGAGCCATTATGGCCGCTGCATTACTCGTTGGCAGACTCCACGTTCAGGGTGACAGTAACCGAACCGCAGGAAGACGAAACACCGCGGGAAGAGAGGGGAGACCGGGCGTCACAAGACCCGGTTCCGGCTCCGCGATACACGCTACGACCCCGAGGGATCGCGAGGAAGCACAGCTGTTGTTGATAAGGGGGCGACCACGCCCACAGGCGACCCAGCGGAAACGTCGACATGACCGGCTATTCGAGGGGGGGGCAATTGACGTCAGCCGGGGCTACGCCCCATGAGCCTAGTCAGTCTCCGTTTCCTCAACATTCCTCTCCCCTTCCCCGGCATTTGTACCGCCATGTACGTAGTCGTGTGTTTGAATTACGCGCCACGAACTACCACAAGAGGGCGCGTAGAAGCAGTGCGGCGATCCCTAAAATTGCTATGTTAATATTAATTGTAAGCCTTTTTGTTGTTTTCATCCATCTTCGCCCCAGTGCTGTGCAGTTTACTTGTGTTTTCTTTAATTTAAATAGGTTACCTTAAATAACTATAGACGTTGCCCGGGCGGACCCGAACAGGCACGGACTTGGACGAGGGTAGGAATGCTTTTATATAAATTATCATTAAATAAGTAAATAGTAACAAACTTTCCATTGTCAGTAATTTTTATATATTTTTAATGTTTATCTGTAATTTACTCAACTTTCGCCGGGGCACGGAGTCGTAGAATATAGTAACGGTAATTGTGTTGGCGCGAAGGGCGCCATGTTGCCACCTGCGAGCGATGAGCTCAGCCCAGTCCATCTTCATCACTGACCGAGAGCAGACGCGCCAGCACCCCGGGGACCTCAACCTTTGTTCATCTCTGACCAAGTAATTTCTGTATCGTTAATTCTTTTTAAATCGCTTTCGTTCGTCATCCTCGGGGCAGCTCTCGGTCAGCGGACTGTTTAATTAATTAATTGTCTCAGTCGAGTTTCTTTCATCACCGTGTAATAAGTAAACTTTGCAGCATGGCCACGTGTGCGGACCATGCCTTCACCTAAACCGATTCGTGCCTCAGGCTTTTTAACCGTGTAATGTGTAACGTGTAACGGGCGTGTAGAGAGACGTGTTAGTGAAATTAAATCTGGAAAATAAATATAAAGTGAGTATTTATTTAATCACGTGGTGAGTGAGTCTAGGAGTGTGGCGTGCCCGACGCCTAGAGCGGGCCAGGTCTGGGTAGCTAGGATAGAAAGGGCTGGTAACTCGTCCCCACTTGGGCTACGTCACGCCCTGAGCGAGAGACTCCGCCGGGTCCACGTGCCCTTCCACGTGGTGGCGCCCATAGTTAACATCTCGAAATCACCGGCAATGCGCGATCAGCCCTCATAGTAAAAGATCATATGGTCCAGCATGCAGCCAAAGGGTAGGATACCAGGAGATATCCTGCACCGAAATTCTGCAGAAGAATAAATATATGTTACACTTGTAGTCGCATTTCACATATTTAATCTTTTTAATTATTGTCTTTGAATTTTGTAAAAAAAATAGCACTTTTTAGACTATCAAATGGAACGTAACTGGTCTAAAACAACAATAAGTTAAATTTTAGTTGATCTTAAGCAGCAAACGCAAAAAATATCATTTGACAAAATTAAATCTTGGCTTTGCTCTTCAAAAGATATTATTGTTGATTTGATGAATTGTTACATGTAGTTTTGTGTAGTATACAAGATAGGACTGTAAAGTTTTAACATAATTTCTGTGTGAAAATATCTGTGCCACAAAAATACTATATTTCAAAGCAGGACATAATATTTATAACAGAGCACACAAATAAATACAATGGGATTTCATTTCGTTTGTATAGCCATTGACATTATCTAGCTGACCTTTAATTTGTGAGCAGTCAACAACTAACTGATGGGTAAATTGTGATAAGCCTCTTCGAAACGTACTTTTCCTGCCATATCTCAGAAGCTGTTAGTTTTTCATGCTAGTATGTTGTTGTATATGGTGATTTTTTGAAACTGTCTGGTTGAAAAACAAAATTACTCCACATATAGAAAGTTCATGACTACGGAGTTCTGTTCATGAGATACTGTGCATGTCAGATGTACCTTGAGTAGTTCTTCACGTGCCAATGATCCAACACTAGACGACAGCCCGGCGTGTATTACATAAACGAAAATCAGCTGTATCTCTCGGTGTTACAGGACATCCCGCCCACGTAGGAAGAGTACGAAGTCTTTCAAGAGCTCGAGGTAAAGTCAGCTGCCTCACTACTCGCCTCGCAATTATATCTGTGTTCAATTCCTGGTGCTGTCTAGTCCGATATTTTTCAAGTGGGGACAATGCAGTGAACCATTGTTTTTCTTGTGGTGATGTCACTTCTGTATCCCCCACCAATTTATTCTGTCGCGGTTCCTTCTCAAAATTTAACCCTTCAACTCTCTTTAATTGCCTCAGTGACGAGACATAAAAAACTTATTCATACCACTATTTGACTGTTTCCTAGCTGAATTTAACACCTTCAATGGTTGTGATCATCGAGGAATCACATATGATAATTAACCTTTGCCCTAATGAATAGGTGAGGGAAACTTTAGTAACTCGCGAAAACCCACTGGATCACTTTAAAGACTGCCACATTTATTTAATCGCGAAAAATCCGGGTTCAACTCCGCTGTGAATCTAACTTGGATCGACATTGCCACTAAAGAGAGGTAGTAGTTATGTAAAAATTAAGTTGATAAACCCAAGAAAAAAATCTGTGTGAAATGCTAGCAAAAAGCAGCATGAGTAAAAAAATTTTTTTTTTATCAGGTCTTCACAATAAAGTAGCTACTAACTACCCGCAATAAATTTTATAAGTTTTTGTGGTGTTATCGAAATTATGTTGTGTAACTGCTTGCTATCTTTGTTTTTATGATAATATTTATCTGCTAAGTAGCCAAAAAAAAAAAAAAAAAAGAACTTTCTCTCAGGTCTACATACTTATCATTTGTCGGTTTAGATTGTAACATACTTGAGCTATCAGGTGAGAACAAAGCAGGCATAGAGAATAAAAAAAAAGTAGTATAAGAACGGTACTGGAACATAGTGGTGTAAGTCAAGAATTTTTTCAGATGTGAGATTGCCATGACTTCATAATAATTTTAAACGTTCAGAGGTGAGACATAATGTTGCTAAATTTAACATGCGAAAATTTTTTACTTGCGCCACTATGTTCCGAAACCTCCCAAAATATCAGGGGCGCAACAACTAAATTTCCAAAGGGGGGGCAATATACCTTTTTATAAAGAAGCATCGATCCCCCCTATTGAAGCGGGGGGTCCGGGGGTCCTCCACTTCATGGTTTCAGAGGGGGAGCAAAATACCCTCCCCCCCCTGTTGTTGCGCCCCTGCAAAATATGAAACATTGTTATTTTCTTACAAGCTTTGAATAGTAGTTATTTTACAGCTGGGACTGCGCCTGATGTTCAGGGACTGAGGAACATGGAGTGGCTGTTCGCCGTGCTGGCAGTGGCCGTGCCTCAGCTGTGCCTCGCGAGGTTCTACCACGGCGACCCGGCGGTCCGCGAGGTGACCGCGACCGACGATCCGGGCGAAGCCCTGATCCTCACGCCGCTGATCAAGGCCGGGGACATCGAGAGGGCAAGGGATCTGGCGAGAGTCGGCGTGCTGGAAGAGGGGGTGGACCTCGAGAGCTACTCGGGCTTCTTCACCGTGGACGAGAGATTCAACTCCAGCCTGTTTTTTTGGTACTTTCCTGCCGAGGTGAGCCCCTTTTTTTTTATATTTGTAGACATCTTAGCTCCTCTCTGTATTCGGAAGTCAAGGAACGGAAATGTCCAACAACTACGGTGCTGCCATCTGTGGCGGTTGGCGCGAACTAAAGTTCACATAGACAAAGGGAAACAAGATGGGAAGTCTTAAATTCCTTTTCCGCGAATCTGGTCCAAAGCAGAAGGTTTAGTTGTTTTTTTGTTTTTTTTCAAGACATTTCTCTTTTATCGGAGCCATTTCACTATATAGTTTAAAATTTCGGTCTGCTAATTAAATGATTCAATAGCTGACTAGCTGGTCCGATAGCGAATTATAGCGGTGAATCCGGAATCTGCAGGGGATTCGCGTCCAGGAAATGTAGTTATAAAACACAATCGCGCTCGGCATTATTTTATAAAGGATTGTATTTTAAATTTCGCGATTTTGTATTATAGATGTATTTGCAACATGAGAACACATAAATTTGTTCGTTACCGAGGTTAGTACTGGCGAGTACCTACTGAAAGACTTGCTCACATTTTTTGACGGATAGACTCGCTCACATGTTGTTAATCTTCCATAAATTTGGTTGTATAACCAGACACAAGTATTTTGTGTTCACATTGGTTAAGTTGTTTTTTCTGTGAAAGTTTAAATGTGACTGGGTGTTAGTTTTTTTTTTTTTATATTTTCTTGTTTGTAATGCAATTTCATTCTTGCAAAGTCCCCATTTTTATGAATTTACTTATGTATGTACTTATCTGTAAGTAGATTCTTATTACAATTATAATGTTAACTATTTCAGCTTGTAAGATAACAGTATAATTATTACAAGTGTTGTCTGGTAGTACCTAAACGCTAAGTTATTTATTTATTTTATTTGGAACTAACCAAATTTTAACAATAAAAGCTGAAATTAAAAAAAAAATCTTAGTGAAACTCTTAGAAACTAAACAACTACCTATTGACAAAATTTGGGCTCTTTAGGCTTTTTGTATCTGAAAATAAAGGGGAAAACATGCTTTGAAATAACCCAGTTTATCAATAAAAAAACTTATAGAGATATGTATAGCAAACATTCTTGTTTTAAATTAAACTTTGAAAACATTCTTTTTGTAAGATTTAAGGATGCACTTTCATGTAGACAAATTGGCGAGGGTGAAGGTTAAAAAAAATTGTATTAAAATTTTTTTGAAAATCATTAAATTAAATTAGAATTTCCGAAGAAAAAAAATATTTTACTCACTTTGCCAAGGTTCTGCACAATAGAGTTAAGATCGTCATTTGATTCCCCCTTAATGGTGTAAATTTCAAAGAAGCTTGTGACTTTTAATTTGCTGCAGCCCATTTCCGGAGAGTTAACAGTTCAACTCGAATCAAATTTACCATCCCGGTTCTGTCTTTGATTGCGCCTAACGAGATTTAAATTAAACTGATTGTTTCAGACAAAGAATGCATCCGCGCCGGTGGTCTTGTGGCTGCAAGGTGGTCCGGGAAGTTCCTCCTTGTTCGGACTTTTCACAGAGAACGGGCCTTATGCTTACACAGAAGACGAAAAACTAGTCCGGCGGGAGTATTCCTGGGGAAAGAGGCACAACCTGCTTTACATAGACAACCCCGTTGACACCGGTAAGCTCGAGTTGTGGTATTCATGGAGGTATTAATCTATGGAATGGGTGTCTGTTCTGAAGTTGGAGTCAACTGGTTAGCAAGTGGATAGCAAAACGATATTAGCTGTATAAAGATTAATATGCTATGAATTTGTTAAATAGATTGAACAAACACTCGCTAGGGAAGAATCGCAAAGAGGCATCATGCAATGAATATTGCTAAACAAATGTAATACCAACACATCTGCAAGAAATTAGCATTAAACTTTATTATAACCAAAAAAACTGCATTACTTTGCAGATAGGAAATGGTAGTGAACAGTCGTTCTATTTTGACTTCAAGTATTAACATGGCAAAGACTGTACACACCAACTCCCTTATGACGGTAACGTATGTCATTTCCGTTTTCGTAGACACGATGTTGAATGGCTGATTGCATCCAACATCCAACATATTTTAGAACCCATCCTATATGCAAAATATTTTACAGAAAATCAATTATCCAACTTTTAAAACAAACGTGGCTGCGCTAGTAATGTTTTCGGTGATGTCATGAGCCTCCAACTTTATTTGCACAACATATTGGAAGGTTTGGAAGCGAAAAATTGACTGTGTGACTGTGTGATAAGATTCTTTAAATTTTCTTAAAGTTATGCCATTTTTTTAGATCGCGTTTATGTTTGTGGCCACAGTAGCTTTTAATCTTAAGATACTTTTTTTTTTAAAATTTTGGAGTATAAATAATTGTACAAATATTATTAAGGCGGAAGTCCGACAAAATTATTTGTCCCTGGGTCCTTAGTTTCTTTCGACAGCCCTGAGGTTCACACACTGATTTTTAAAACTTCTCTGTAACAGAAAAAATGATATTTATTCCCCACTCTATTTCTACCATCTCTGTCACCAACACTTCAGCTAAATACTCTACAAGTGCAAGCATTCAGATTAAATTAGTTTCATTATGTGAAGTTGGCAATCCCATGGTCGTGAAGCAGTAGCTTACATTTGGTCATTTCAATTACCTACCCTACTATTATGGCCTGCCATTCAGAAAAATACATTCTTTAAATTATTCATGCAATGGGAAATTTTGATTTAATACAATTTCTTGGACATACACCATTACAATTTTGCACTGTTTGTCACGGAAACAATTCAAGATCATACTTGTAGTAGGAAACCTGTGTTCGTTTGTGTTGTCATCGTTGTGTGGTCCACAATATCTGTTAATCTTTATCATTGTGTTCGTATATTTGCTGTGTTGTCCAGGTTTTGTTGTCTGCTTGCATTTGTTGAAACTGTCTTGTCGTTGTTAGCCCACTGTGTTCGTCTGTGCTATTATTTTTTTCCATGACAAAATTTCTTCTACAGAATTCTTGTGCTGTCTGATATTTAAGTTTGAATGTGTTCGTCTGTGCTGTTGTTGTTGTGTTGTCCATAATACCTGTTTAGGTACATCATTGATGGTTATCTGTTTGATATAAGCTGGTTTAGGCTTGTACGTTGTGGGTTTATATTATAATTTTTCATTTCTTAATTTGCGTTCTTGAATTTTGTTTCCATGACAAACAGTGAAAAACTGTAATGTCGTACGTCCAATAAATTGTATTAAATTCAGAAAAAAATGTTGTACACAGAAAATATTGATGGCTGTTTGTAATTTTGGTAAAATATGTGTTCATTTTTATTCATATTTTACTATAAATTAAATTTATAGCATGTAATATATTAACGAGACTTGGTCAGAAAAAATTAAAAGATTCAGTATTTATGTATTTCACCACAGTAGCATAAAGGTTTGTATTTCCTTCCCTGTAGGATTCAGTTTTACGAATAGCAGTGATGGACTCTCGAGAAATGAAACAAACGTGGGGCAGAACTTGTATTCTGCGATAGTGCAGTTCTTCACAATGTTCCCAGAGCTGCAGAACAGTGACTTCATTCTAAGTGGGGAGTCCTACGCAGGTAACCATAGTCGCTATAAAATACTGACGATGTGTGATGAGCCACCTGGTGAGTCTGATGATGATAATGATGATAAATGTGAATTCAATATCTCGTCAACATCAAGGTCGCAGGAGACATTTGAGGTTACGATTAGATGGACCCACAATGGAAGAGTACCCGGAGAAAACCCACAGTTTAAAATTTTTCTCTTGAAAGAATAAGTATTGATACCACCACTTTTATAAACCAGTGTTACGATTCAGCCACATTAAAGTTTGAATTTAAGTACAATAATTTTAAAAAAATTGCCAATTATCTAAAAAAAGAAATGCTTCATTTTTCTGACTTTATCCATACTTACAAGGTGAATTGTTCTAATGCATTTATCAGAGTAGAATGGTAATTCGTTATTAGCTATGTTGATTTTATTCCTTTATGTAAAAATAAAATCGAGACTCAAGACGAATGAAACTGAAGTGAAGAGAATAGTGAAATAGGCTCACATACTGCAATAATATAAATCATAACATTTAGTTAGTAAGAATCTGTGATTATTACAGGACAGCTATTTCTGGGCTACCTTTTGAATATAAATGCCCTCCCATCTTCCACTAGTAGGTATACTCCAGGATCATATGACTTCCAACTCTGTATCTATGTTTAAACTAAGTTATGCCCAATGTTAGAAAATAATTTATGAATACTTCCCTCATCAAAATAGCTGTCGTCTCTGTGATTTCGGCCAATGAAGACCATTTTAAATCTGTCGCTGTTTTAATGAAAGTAAAGTCATCTGTAGTTATCAAAATTGTTTAAGTTATAGTGGATTATCTGAAATCCTGCATTTCCAACTTTTATTATTTTATTCACGTCTCAGCTGTTGATTTTGAACCATATCCGAAATTCACTTAATCAAGGATAAAAATTACAAGAAGTAATTTATGTTATCTATTGTCTTGCTCAATTTCGTTATAATTATTTTTACTGGAGATATTTGGTATGACTTCTATTTAACTTTTGTTTTATTTCTGCTTTTTAGGAAAATATGTTCCAGCTGCAGCATATGCTATCCACAAGAACAATCCAACAGCTAATCTTACAATTAATCTCAAAGGTAAGATAACAGTTCCAGTATCTAAACTAGATATTAATACCATACAGTATAATATACATTCTCAATAAAAGGGATTTACACTTAGGCACTTTTCTTAGTTCGCCAGGGAATTCGCCGGTTAAAAAAAAAAAAAAAAAAAAAAAAAAAAAAAAAAAAAAAAAAAAAAAAGAAGATGACCATTGTATTCGTTGGCATATTAAAGAGAGAAAACTTTACTGCCTATGTCAAATGGTTCATGGTTCGGTATTTGTAGCTAAACGAGGAGTGCTGTGTCAAAGTGTTAGCTGAAGAAGCAGAGGGTGACTGTCGAGTAGCTGGATACTGTTTGCATATGCCAAATATATTTTATTTTATTTTTCCTTGTTTCTGAATTCTGAATGCCCCCAAAACTTCCACTTAAGGCGCGCAAACACTTTAAATTTTATTTTAACTGTTGGAATGTGTTGCCATGTTGATTTTATTTTGTAAGAAGTTTCTTAAACAGGTGTTGGGAACAATGATTTTGGGTTGTACTGTTGGTACTTAGATCGTGAGTGTTTCTTCTAAATAAATGTATGTGGGAAGCTTTATGTGAAATGTGTTTTAATAAAGGACTGAAGTATGTGGACTGATACAATATTTTCTCATTCCTGCATATTATGGCAATAATCTAACAGGTTATGGGCCCAGGCAGTGCTCTAATAATTTGAGTGAAGAAATAATAGGTGGTTCAGCGTGAATGTAATTATTGCTGTGGTATCAAGATGGCAAAGAAAATGGAAGATATTGAAAAGTTGAGAGAAGACAATTGGTTTGCATGGTCGCGACGAATGCAAGCGGCACTAGAGCAAAAACGATGGTGGGATGCTATTGAACCGGGATATCCTCACAATAATGATGAAATTTTAACACCTAAGCAAGTGGCGAAAGATAAAGATGCACTCAACTACATTATTCAAAGAATTAGTGACTCACTATTAATTGATGTGGAAACATGCGAACGAGCCAGAGACGCATGGCTTACTCTGCGAACGGTATGTATTGATTTGGATCCTCTACATGTTGTAACAACACTAGAAGAGATGGTAACGTTCAAAAAAACTAGTGACATGTCCATGAGAGAGTATGTAAATAAAGTGTTGGTGTACTGCAGAAGGTTGGAAGAGAATGAACTAGTGTTTACCGATGCTGCGCGAGCTGCATTCTTACTTTTGGGGTTACCTAGATCCAAATATGGGTCACTAATAAGAAGCATTCATTTGGCAGATGGTCTTAACCTACAAAACGTGAAAAATAAATTGTTGTTAGAAGAACGACAGGAGAGGCTGGAGCGTGATGAAGATGAAGCCAAAGCGTTCACCGCGAGGGCAGAGAGAAGTTATTACAGACAAGACAGCAAGAAAAATTGGCATGGTAGCAGGGATGATGACAGAAGGTCAGATGAAAGGAAGACATTTGAAGCCAGAAGAGACGGTGACAGATTGGCAAAAAGAAATTATCAAGAAAATAGTGGGCCTATGCTGTGTTTTGCCTGTAGTGAACCAAACCACATTGCCAGGTACTGTCCAAATATGAAGAGAGAACTCTATGGTGACCAAGGTCGACAGCAATATCAACTTGGCATGACACCCAGGGATCAACAGCGACATACTACATATTACCCAGAGAGCTTGAAGGCTAAAGTTCGTACGGCTGAGATGCAAGATCAAGATAACTGCAGGAGGAGGAACGATGACAGTAAGCAGGTTGAAGGTCATCATTCCGTGGTGAAGTATAAAGCATTGAGTGTTAAAGGGGGGAAAGCAAATGGCCAAGGAAGTGGTATGTGGCTGATTGATAGCGGTGCATCTCATCATATGACATCAAACAGATCAGTCTATAGTGAGTTTGTTCCAGCAGAAGGACAAGTTGAAATAGCAGATGGAGAATTTATTGCAGTAGCTGGTAAGGGTACAGTGATAATGAAAATGTCAGACAAAAGTGGTGGCTGGACAATTAGTCTGAGCAATGTTATTTATGTACCTGAATTAAGTGGAAATTTATTGTCTGTGAATCAACTTGATCTGAAAGGTCTTGAAGTCATTGTTAAAAATAGATGTGTGAAAGTTTATGATAAAAATGACTGTTTGTTTACTGGTCATAATGTTGGAAATGAGCTGTATGTAGTAGAGTGTGAAAGTTACAATGTTAGTGAAAATATTGTAGGGTGTGCTGCACAGATTGAAAATAGTGTAGGGGAATGTGTAATGAAAGCTCACAAAGCTGTATTGTGGCACAAAAGAATGGGTCACATGAGCATGTTGCCAAAGGTTTGTGACGTGGAGGTTGAGGATCATGTAGATTTTTGTGATACATGCGTAGAAGCAAAAATGAAACGAAAATCATTTAAAAATAGTGACAGCGAATCTAAGGAGATTCTGGACTTAATACATACAGATGTAGTGGGTAAACTACAACCAAAAACGAATGGAGGTTCAAATTACTTTGTGACCTTTCTAGATGACAAATCCAGGTTTTCACAGGTTACCACATTGGAAAACAAAAGTGAGGTTAAAGGTGCATTAGTATGCTATGTGAACAGTGTAGAGAATCAGTTCAGCAAGAAAGTTAAGTGTCTACAATCAGACAGGGGGGGGTGAATACTTAAATAAGGAAGTTGAGAAGTTTTGTAATGAAAAGGGTATAGTACATAGAAAAACAGTAGGATATAGTCCACAGCAAAATGGACGGGCAGAAAGGTTAAATCAGACACTTTTATCTATATCTAGATGTTTGTTGTTTGAATCAGGTCTACAAGCTGCTTTTTGGGGAGAAGCCGTTGTAATGGCCTCTTTTATCAGGAATAGATGTCCGTCAAAGCCACTTAACCTCAAAACTCCATATGAAGTATGGAATGGTAAAGCACTTAGTAAGATGTTGATGACATAAAAATTTTTGGTTGTGAAGCGTGGGCAGCAACCATACATCATGGGAAGCTGGAAAAGAGGGCGGAAAGGTGTGTGTTTTTAGGTTTTGAACATGGTGTGAAGGGTTACAGGCTGTGGAGTTTGAGGAGAAACAAAGTTATTTTGTCTAGGGATGTTGTGTTCAATGAAAATGTGTTTCCTTTCAAATTTCACAGTGAAGAACCAAATACACCCATCCAGCTGTGTAAAACTCTAGAGGTTGAGGATGACATTGTAAATTTGGATGATGTAGGTTCAAGTGAAGTCGAAGGTGATAAAGGAAATTTTCATGATAGCATTGTAGAAAATTTAGATACCTGCCCTGTTGTAAACACAAATGATGAACATTATGCTGGCATTGAAAAAATTGAGACTGAGACTAGTGTAGCTGCTGAAAGTGTAGATGTTCACGACAATGATACAAATCCCACTGAAATGGAGAAACTCAATGTTGACCCAAGAGTTGAAGTCAGGAAGTCAGAGAGAATTAAAGTACCAAGACAGTCTTCCAACTGTGTGGGTTGTTGTAATTTGTCAGAGTACAGCAATAACAAAGAACCTCAAACCGTAAGCGAAGCTCTTAATTGTAAGGAGAAAGACTTTTGGAGAAGTGCCATGTTAGAGGAAATAGATAATTTACAACGTAATCAAACTTGGATAGTTGTAAAGAAACCTGTAGGAGTAAATGTGATTGGGTGTCGATGGGTGTTCAAAAGGAAATTTAACAAGGAGGGTAAGGTACAAAAATACAAAGCTAGACTTGTGGCTCAAGGACATACTCAAAAGTTTGGTATAGATTACTGGGAAACATATAGTCCTGTTATTAGAAGAAACAGTATCAGAATAATGTTTGCACTGAGTGTACAGATGGGCTGGGATCTGCAACATGTTGATGTCAATGCAGCATTTCTAAATAGTGTTTTGAGAGTTCCTGTGCTCATGAAATTGCCTAAATAGTGTTTTGAGAGTTCCTGTGTTCATGAAATTGCCTGAAATGTGTAAAGATGATGTCTCAGATGGTGAATATGTCTGTGAATTAAAAAGGAGTATATATGGGTTACATCAGGCTGGCAAAGATTGGAATGATCATGTCTCTACTATAATGCTCAGTCTAGGGATGAAACAGTGTGTTTCAGATCCATGTGTTTTTTCTCTCTCTTCAAAAAAATCTTATTGTTGGTGTGTATGTAGATGATCTGATATTGTTGGGTGAAATGGATGCAATTAATGAGTTTAAGATCAAATTTGGTAATCTGGTTGAAATAAAAGATTTTGGAAGTATGTCAACCTTATTTGGATGGGAAATTTGTAGAGATGGAAAGGATTGCCTAACTGTGAGTCAGTCAAACTACATAGCCAGTGTATTAGAAAAATTTTCCATGAGTCAAGCAAAAGGATGTTCTTCGCCATACTTGGAAAGCTTGTCAGCCAACTCTGACAATGAACCTTTTGATCAATCTATTTATAGGGAAGCTATAGGCTGCTTGTTGTACTTAGCTACATGCACTAGACCGGATATTGCCTTTAGTGTAGGAAAATTGAGCAGAAAGTGCCACAACCCAAGTGTTACAGATTGGCGGGGTGTTAAACATGTTATGAGATACCTTGTTTCAACCCAAGATTATAAATTAGTGTATAGACGTGACAAGGGTTTTGTAAGTAGCTATTGTGATGCAGATTGGGCAAATGACAGTGATGCAAAGTCTGTAAGTGGATATGTTATATTTATAGGGAAATGTCTTGTTGCATGGAAAAGTAAGAAACAAGGGGAAATAGCAACTTCCACCACACATGCTGAGTATATATCCATGTTCGAGGCATCAAAAGAGTTGGTGTGGATGAAAGAATTTCTGTCTGAATTAGGCATGGGACTGTATACTGATGGGTCATATGTTTTGTATGTGGACAATCAGTCTGCTAAACAAATAGCTGAAACTAAAAGGGTAGCAGAAAGAACAAAGCACTTTAAAGTAATGTATCACAAAATAAGAGAATACATAAATGATGATACTGTTATTCTTAAGTATGTTCCATCTGGTGAAAATATATCAGACCTATTAACCAAAGGTTTAGCAGGTCCAAAGACCAGCACATTTTCAAATTTGCTGGGTGTTCATAATAAATAAAACAAACGGGCAACAAGGGGAAGTGTTGGAATGTGTTGCCATGTTGATTTTATTTTGTAAGAAGTTTCTTAAACAGGTGTTGGGAACAATGATTTTGGGTTGTACTGTTGGTACTTAGATCGTGAGTGTTTCTTCTAAATAAATGTATGTGGGAAGCTTTATGTGAAATGTGTTTTAATAAAGGACTGAAGTATGTGGACTGATACAATATTTCCTCATTCCTGCATATTATGGCAATAATCTAACATTAACTAGTCACAGAATCATGAATACGAGGTTGAAGAGCTTGTGCACAAAACGCTAGTGTGAATCTCAGTAGATCCTCCTGTCAAAATATGCCACTCGGAACTAATGCTACCTTAAAAACGTCTTTCGAAACACCCGTGGTTTCTTTCTTTTTTAGTAGCACCATCCAGGGACAGATCTAGAAAGGTGGGGCGGTAAGGATTGTTTGGGGGAGTGGGGTAGCCTGCCCTGGTCTTCAAGTTATAAGGGGCTGTGGATGAGCAGACAAATTTTTCTAGATTGTGAAAAATATGATGTATACCAAAAAATAATAATCATAAAATATTTACTTAGTTAACTTAAAAAGGCACTGTAAGTATAAGCATGTGTTATAATAACCTAATTATATATATTTTTTCTTATACTTTTTTAATATGTGTAGGAATTAGGTACCTACAAAAACAGCTTAAGTATTGTTACGATTTACCGCGGGTTCGTAAAGGATAGCCCAATTAAAGATTTTATTACACTACACAGTTTTATTTATTGTCACTACTTATGTCACTTACAAAAATCTTCTACAATGGCAAATAATTAATTACACTTAAAGAAAGGTCTATTCGCCAGTCACTCATTCCACACACCTCGCTGAGCCACACCTCGCTGGGCCGCACCTCTGGCGCAACTCTCGCCGCAGCACCCCTAGTGGGTCTCCGCCGTGGGACTCCGTCGCCATACTCCACCGCCGCCGACGCACTTCCCCTTCGCCGAGGATTGGCTCGACTCCTCGCTCGCAACTTCACTCGGGACTCCACCGCGCCCGCGACTCTATCGCCCGGAAACTCCGCCGCGGGAAAACT
This sequence comes from Bacillus rossius redtenbacheri, assembly GCF_032445375.1. Taxonomy (NCBI): domain Eukaryota; kingdom Metazoa; phylum Arthropoda; class Insecta; order Phasmatodea; family Bacillidae; genus Bacillus; species Bacillus rossius. The sequence goes on along the minus strand of NC_086337.1, from coordinate 43,665,354 downwards.
CCCGACTCCACTGAACTCACTCACTCCCTGCCCTGGAACCTTCGTTCAAGGACTTCGCCACTCTGCCGCACCCGCGGCACTATCGCCCAGAAACTCAGCCGCGGGAGAACTCCCGACTGAACACTCCGAACTGACTCCCTGCCCTGACGTCCTCGGGCATATATATAGGCCCCGGCGCAATTCCAGAACTCACGAGAGCGGCCGGGGCCAGTCGCGTCATCGCGTGTCGGCGGCTCGCGTAACTCCGCAGCTGGCAGGTTTCGAATGTCAAACTAACAGCGCCGCGCGGGGGGAGAGGAGGACTGGAGGGAGATAAAGCGGCGACCCAGGTGCGCACAGCACATCTCATGTTACGGCGGCATGTGATGCAGCCCAGCTAGCTCTGCTCCTGCGCGTGACGTGGCCTTGCTAACGTTCATAACAGTATGTTTAATTCCTATAATTTGTCAAATAAATGTTCAATATGTATTGAAATTTGAAAATGTAGCACAATGAAACTATTTTTTTTTAAATCTTGGACCTTGAACAATATATTATTTATTTAAAGACAGTACATGAAATGAAATGTAAACTTAAACATGGTTTCAGTGCACTGGTATGAAACAATTAATAAATAATTTATAGATAATGTACACGGATGCAAAACAAATTATGCTCGGTACACGTTTATTGATGTTAGGTGAGGAGCTGTTTGCGAAAAGGGTGAGGAGAGAGAGAGAGCGAGAGCATGCTACTGTTCACAATATCTACATGGGGCTAAGCAAATTCTTGATTCGTCCCTGGAACCATCTAAAATGGTTGAACACCAGTGGCTATATTCATCATCAATTTGGTCTAGAGGAGAGAGATTAAAGTAACCAGCGACTAGCATCACAAATAACACACAGTAAATCCCCTTAAACAGGTACATTTCGCAGAAAAATCAATAAGGTAACTCTTTTTTATTTAAAGGTAATATATTATTGCTGTGAAAAAGTATGTGTAGTTGTAAATCTCTTCTAAATCAATTTGGTTTTGATTTCGACCACTTTAAAAGATACAATATTGCATAAATATCTGCATTTACTAACACTGGATTATAGCATGACACTAACTACATATACATGTGTCAACAATGTTCTAGGTCTGGCTATTGGCAACGGGCTGTGCGATCCTGCTCATATGATGTTGTACAGTGATTACTACTACCAGTTGGGTATCATAGATAAGAAAGATAAGGTGTATTTCCGACATGTTGAGGATGATATTCGGAACAAGATTGCTAACAAGGAGTGGAAGGAAGCAGCTGAGGTATTTGATTTTATTGTTTTACTTCAATATAAGGCTAAGGATGAGTTATTGGTGTGTATATGTTAACCACAGTAACAAAATCTATATTACATTTCAAGGTACCTATACAGCGAATACATCTTTTTGCAGGTTTTTTCCAATGGATTAAGTGAAAGGGTAAAAAAAAACAGGATAGTGAAAAAAATAACGGGTTGTAAACAAGTGATTGACCTTGCTGCCCCTAGACTGTTCGTCGATTCATTTCCAAGCCAAGCTTAGGTATGACCCACTGGCGCAGGGAGTTACACACGATCGATTACACAGATATACACACCGGTTGTGGCAGCTACTGGAAGTGGCCCTGACTCCTGTGTGAGAAAGTGCCTGCCATTTGAGGTGTTGGAGCTGTTGCTGGCTTTAGTATTCGAGGCAGAAACCAACAGGATAGCGGAAAGGGTGCATGGGTGCGAATAAAAAGACTTTCAGCACCAATGCATCTTGCTACCTCCTCATGGTACCAGAGGTGTTTACCAAAGTGTGTTCTGCTAGGGAGTCCTTATCCCATGACATTCTCAGATGTTGTGAAAGAGGTATCTGGTGAGGTGGAAAGGCTCTCTCTTGAGGCAATGCCAGATACCGGGAAACTTTACCTGGGTGGTCAGCACTGCCGGGCCCTCAGGCCAACGGGTCCCAAAAGCCTTGGACCATTGTGATGATCTAACGGCATAATGGCAACGTCTAGTCTTAGCATGTCTTCTGCTTTGGAAAGGACTACGACCGACAAGAAATCTGTAAGCTCTGTGGTTGCCAGAGCCGATGGGGTGTCTTCTGAAAGGTTGGTCCAGCAGGTCTCCAGTTTCTGTGGTGTTCCCTGAGGATTGTATTGGTGAAGTTATCATATTAGCTCTAGAGCTAACAGACTATACAACCCCGCAAATGCATTGGAAAATCTAGGCAATAGTGTGGAATCACCCATTGTTTATGCCTGAAGTCCCTGCTTAGGTTCCCTCTAACTTGTCCAAGTCTTACGGTGGTGAAATCCACTGGAAATTAGTGGGTCTGATCGCATAGACCATATGAAAAGGAGTCGCTCCTTTTTTTTTATAGGCGCACACTTGAGTACTAGCCTAGACAACTAGTAAAGTTAGATGTGTCTCCGTCGGATCACTGACTCTATGGGTTTTATAAGGTATCCCAGACTTAGATAAGTGCCTTGTGATACTTTTAGGAAAGGGTTTCCTTTAAATCAATCACAGGTTAGCTGAAATAGTTAAGGGATTGGGTGGCAATGATGCTGAGATGAGTTGTCTCAGCCTGTCATTGTAGCTCTTCTCCCAAATACATCCTGAGTAGCGACGAAATGGGATATCCATCTTCGATGGCTTAGGAGTTCATGCAAAATTGGTATGCCTCGACAAGGTAATATACATGCTGATCCCAGAAGAAGTAATTAGTGTATAATAAATAGCATGTAGTAATTGATTGACACCGCCGCACATATTAACAGCCTTGGCATCAAGGAAAAACAAATTATCATTTGTGTATGTTGTGGTAGACAAATAAAAATACATTGATTATAAAAAATAAACTAATATTGTAGAGTGTGCATCTAGAACATTTATCGCTTGTAAACAAAACTATCCAATTGTCAGTTTACTATCAATGCTGTGCCCCCAGCTCTTTGGATAGCAGCACTACTTTCTGAAAAAGGATTCATTTCAAAAATGGCATTAATGGCCATACATACAACAACCAAAAAATAATTTGCATATTAAATTAAAATTTAACCCTACCAGAAACTATTTTAAAATCCTAACAAAAAGTTTAAGCTATCAAATGCTGTAAAACACCTATCAGTGTAAAAACAATTTTATTTATCACACAACTTGGTTTCTGAAAAATGATGCCAGGTTTTATTCCCTAAATGCCAATTGAGAAGCTTAGCATCTGGATGATCCATGTTATACATTGGCAGCAGAATAAAGTAACTGTTGCGATATGTCATGGGATAGTAACATGCTATTCAGGTCGTCTCATAAGTTAACTGATAGAGGGTGATTTTACTGAAGGTTTTAAAATTTTCCTCTATAATTGAATGGTGCAAATAATTAAATTCATTATTTACACAGCACTTGCTTTTTCATTCGCATAGTGATGAACTTCATTATTTATATAAATGCCTTTTTGAATTTATTTTAAAGTTAATATTTTATTTTATTTGACACAGGACATTATTATCTCTTTTCATCATCTAAACTATTCTAAGCTGATATTAAGACATTTGTAATATTTTCACTATTTATTCGTACCTATTTACCATCTGCAAAATTGCACTTAAAATCCACAATAACTGTGGTTCGTTCGTCAAATATGTCAAACCAATTTATTAAGTTTAAATGCACTGGGACTTGAACACATGGCACTCTGCCAGTGCAGTTACTAATACAAAACTGAAATTGACAACAGTTTTATTTTGTCACAGCTGCGCCTGAAGCTGCTTGGCAGCCACATGAGGAACCTGACAGGATTCAGCTACTTGTACAACTACCTGTACAACACGGAGCCTGTGCGTGGTGGGAACTACTCCCAATTCGTGCAGAGCGAGGCGGTGCGCAGGGCCCTACATGTGGGTGGAGCCCGCTACCACACGGGCCTCAATGTCTCTGAGAGCCTCATGAATGACATCATGCAGTCCATCGTGCCGTGGTTAGTTGAACTGCTGTCGGCTGGCTACCGCGTGCTCGTGTACAGCGGCCAGCTAGACCTGCGGATCCCATACCCGACCACTGTGGCCTTCCTGCGCGCCATGGAATGGGGTGGAGCCGCCGAGTACCTCGCTGCCCCGAGGCGCCAGTGGCATGTCGGCAGTGAGCTGGCGGGCTATGTCAAGACGGCTGGGAACCTCACGGAACTGCTGGTCAGGAACTCTGGGCACATGGTGCCTGCCGACCAGCCCAAATGGGCATTTGACCTCATCTCGAAGTTCGCAGATGACAAACCATTTCATTAAGTGCACTTCCATCATTGTAGTAAGAAATAAACCAATTAAATGTTTAAAATCAGACCTTTCTCTTATCACACTTTAAATTTTCTGCCTATAAATAGTTACACTTGGATAATTCCTATGATATAGTAAATGCACACACAGTTGAAATACTGACACTCAACTGATCACTATATTTCAAACATACAGATCAACCCATTTTATTACCCAACCTGTTTTTTTATTTAATCCTTTTAGGCTGTCACACTACCTTTCTGGATAGCTCTAAGTAATGGTCTTGTAGTTTTAAATTGTCCTATTTTACTACTTTCTGCATTTCACTACATTTTCCTGGCTCATTGAAAAGTTTAATAATTTTCACTTAAAAATTTGTAACATTTACATTTAAAGTATTAGATATGGATTATAAATACATGCTTATATAAATACTAGTCGATTTTTAATATATTTCAGTTAAAAAACTATTTAAGTACTAAAATACTATTTTTATATTTAATCTTTTTAAATGCCCAATGATGATTAAATTATATGTTAGCTTAACTGTTAATTTCGAAGAAAGCTTGACAAGCTTTAGCTTTTGACAAATGGATAGATGGATGGATCAAATTTAAGGTTTGATTGCACCAGTCAACATTCTCAAGAATGTATAAAATATAAGATTCACATCAGTCCATCAGTGCATGTTCAGTGTATTTAGGTTTATTTACCTGTCTCTTTATCTAAAGTCAACACAATGAGGATTGGGATTTTAAATTCCATTTATAGGATAGTTTATTAGATGTTTTATGTTTATTGATTAAAACTTTTTTAATTCTGAAGGAAGCCATATTTCTGAAGATTAAACATAAAAAATGCCAAGTGTTAGAAGTTTACCATTTTATGGTTTGGTGTAAATATTACAATTTTGTGATACCCCCATCTCCTTGTATAAGTGTGTCGAGAAGAAGTGCGACAGCAACAAGCCCACTTCCTCACAACATGGGCCCCCCAAAACACATGTCCACAACTCCCCCTCCTGGTGCTGATGTAGATGGTGTATGTCTCTATCCCTAACTTCGACCCCTCAATGGGCTAATACACCCACCACTGGCACCACATCACCCAACACATCAGGGGCACCACCCCACCCCTAAAGCCTGGAAGCCGACACTGCCCACTTGTGGGTAATACCTTAATGGACCAAAACCGAAACACTAGCCACATGGCCAGCGACCCCCAGTCCCATTCACAAGGGAACATTCGTGCAGGAGCTGCAGTAGCTGCAATAACATGACTCCGATGAGGTCAGGTCGCCCGACGACCCAATCATCCAAAACCCAGATGATGATGACTCACGTCCGAGTTTGCCCGATAACTTACTCCGAGGTAGCCGTTGGAGGCTAGCCTTACTGGTGTCACATTCACATCCAGGAGCCCGAGGAACCAGATGCGGCAGTCATCCTGAACGCCCAGCCCCACCGAACACGGCATCCCCTGAACCAGCTGTGTTGCCCCGATGACCACCACACTGTGACAGTAGCACCCTTGGACACAAGTAAGGACAAAGCCTGAGGAAGGGGAAGGCGGGGTTCTCTGCATCATCACCGAGCGACACATTAGTGGTCATCCAAATGGATTACTTGGCTGTCACCATCCTAAATCTGTCAGCAACACACCACCAATTATGCGCAGGGTGATTCGCACCCACATCTCCCCTAGCCGATTCCGAGACTGTGAGTGACACAGACCCTGTCTCGTTGCTGGTGGCCACCACTGTGTCCAGTGTGGGAATGGACTTGTCTACCATGCACCCATGTCGCAGGCACCCTGAGACAGTGCGCAACAACTGCTTGCTGGAGGCCCTCACCAAACAGTGCCTCACTCTCCTCCAACACCACCGATCTACAAACCCAGTGTCATTAGGAGAGCCAAGGGGCCCGGGTTCAAGTCCCGGCCAATGAGTGGATTTTAAAAACTTCTCCTTTAATTCAGGACTACGTGATTGTGGCGTCCCTTTCATCTTCATCCTGTGGAAGGCAATAGCGAACCACCACAGAATCATCCTGCTCCAGCAAGCATAGGGACATCACAGCTGTCATCACTGTGGCGTTGTCTGTGCTTACGTCAATGTGTAAAACAACTCATAAATTATTATGACATTATTTAAATTGTGTTTGGGTAATTTTTAAAGTTTGGGGTTTCAAACAAAAATAAATTATGTTTGCAAGTTTTAAAAAGTATACTAATGACATGTAGAATATATAGAGTTTAATTAGTATAAAACTGGTTGCTTGCAAAAAACTTTATACAAGCAAATAAGATAAAATGTAATTAGCTTGTAACTGAAAAAAACCCGTCGGTGCTCCTTCGACCCATACAGGCAGCTATTGTGCATCGCCGCCTCGAAAGAGAATGTGTAGTCGCATGTAGTTATGTATCTTCGCTGCTCCGCGATTTAGGGTTCTTGTATTTGTTCCATAAGCCAAATGATTGGGGAATGGACACTACAAGTATTTAAAATGTAATAATTTTTGTATGTTGTGTTGGTATATATCACATGCCCACATGTTTCAAGTAAATGCAGCATTTCTGTAGCACCTGCCCAGTTAATGTTCAACCTAAGGTCAGAGGGTTCATAATTAGATTGTCACCCTACTATGTCTTCGTAGTCACAACTATTTAATGTCCAATGATGTGTCGCATCGAGTCCAGGATCCAGGCATAATACGAGCCACATGCCATATACGAGCGACATGTGTGAATAAAGTCATACCAGAGTACCAGTTTTATGATTCCACAACTAGTCAAACATTGTTTAGAGTAGCATCTTGGTGGTTATAAGATCCATGGTATGTTTGTCGGGCAGACCACTGCTGTCTGCTGGCCACATGGTGATGTCATGCTCTGAGTCAACATCCTGCACACTAACTCAGAGGTCTACAAATAAAGTTAGTAGGTGCCCTAAGCAAAACCTTCAGCCCTGTTGGCATGGCAGAAGGAGGCATGACGCCAAAGAAACTGTGGCAACCCTTACAACCCACCATTGCTGCAAACTTGCAAAATTGATTTCAAGCAAGCTTCTTATTGCACGTATGGTTTTACAGTAAGTTTGATTGAAGATAACAGGCTCCATGCATCATGCTATCAAGATTGTTGCAAGGCTGAGAACTTGTGACGAGATTGTGCTGTTAATAAGCTTAGAGCAGAATTATCATTTGAACCAATTGACGTGTCCCTGGGCAGAGACCGATGGCGATGGAGGTGGTGAGCTCAGGTGTCGCCGAAGAGCTCCCGTAGTCGAGCGGCGAGTCGGACCGAGGTGGGCTGCGGCCGAGGATCTTGGCAAAAAAGGGGGGATTGTGAGTCAGAAGGAGCCTAGAGCATAATCCCCGAGGGGCCGCTCCAGGGAGAGGAGGGAGCCTAGAGCGTAATCCTCGAAGGACTGTTTCAGGGAGAGGAGGGAGCCTAGAGTGTAATCCCCGAAGGGCCGCTCCAGGGAGAGGAGGGAGCCTAGAGCGTAATCCCCGAAGGGCCGCTCCAGGGAGAGGAGGGAGCCTAGAGCGTAATCCCCGAAGGGCCGCTCCAGGGAGAGGAGGGAGTCTAGAGCGTAATCCCCGAGGGGCTGCTCCAGGGAGAGGAGGGAGTCTAGAGCGTAATCCCCGAGGGGCTGCTCCAGGGAGAGGAGGGAGCCTAGAGCGTAATCCCCGAGGGGCTGCTCCAGGGAGAGGAGGGAGCCTAGAGCGTAATCCCCGAGGGGCTGCTCCAGGGAGAGGAGGGAGTCTAGAGCGTAATCCCCGAGGGACCGCTCCAGGGAGAGGAGGGAGTCTAGAGCGTAATCCCCGAGGGGCTGCTCCAGGGAGAGGAGGGAGTCTAGAGCGTAATCCCCGAGGGGCTGCTCCAGGGAGAGGAGGGAGTCTAGAGCGTAATCCCCGAGGGGCTGCTCCAGGGAGAGGAGGGAGTCTAGAGCGTAATCCCCGAGGGGCTGCTCCAGGGAGAGGAGGGAGCCTAGAGCGTAATCCCCGAGGGGCTGCTCCAGGGAGAGGAGGGAGTCTAGAGCGTAATCCCCGAGGGACCGCTCCAGGGAGAGGAGGGAGTCTAGAGCGTAATCCCCGAGGGGCCTCTCCAGGGAGAGGAGGGAGTCTAGAGCGTAATCCCAGAGGGGCCGCTCCAGGGAGAGGAGGGAGTCTAGAGCGTAATCCCCGAGGGGCTGCTCCAGGGAGAGGAGGGAGTCTAGAGCATAATCCCCGAGGGGCTGCTCCAGGGAGAGGAGGGAGTCTAGAGCGTAATCCCAGAGGGGCCGCTCCAGGGAGAGGAGGGAGTCTAGAGCGTAATCCCCGAAGGGCCGCTCCAGGGAGAGGAGGGAGTCTAGAGCATAATCCCCGAGGGGCTGCTCCAGGGAGAGGAGGGAGTCTAGAGCGTAATCCCCGAAGGGCCGCTCCAGGGAGAGGTGGGAGTCTAGAGCGTAATCCCCGAGGGGCCTCTCCAGGGAGAGGAGGGAGTCTAGAGCGTAATCCCCAGAGGGCCGCTCCAGGAAGGAAAAGAAGCTAGAGCGAAATCCTTGAAAGGCCGCTCCAGCGACGAGGGAAGGGGGGGGGGGAGAGAGAAAACAGGGAAATAAATAAAAGTACCTAAGTTACCACTTGAAGAATTTACTTCTCAAATTACTCAAGGTTAAGAATTAGTGCCAGAGATCCATTGTGGCAAAGGTACAATCATTATTTAGTCTGTTTGTTCATAAATCGTTTGTCGCCATCTATGGGCGCTTGCTGCACTAACGTCCCATAGAGGTGCCAGGTAGGAGATATGTATAATGTCTTTCAGACAGGGGTCTGCTCCTAAAGGGGGTGGGTTTACTGGCCGAGGTCAGAATAAGGGATAAGACACTACCCTTGAATTTGTTAAAGACCAATGAGCTGCGACCTTGGGAGAGAGGCAGACTATCAAGCTGTGATCTGGCATAGTTAATCAAGGTAGGTAGGGTACATGAAAGATACACTACCTAATTTTACAATGAGGAAAATTTTATATATCAGAGTTACAGTGTTTTCAATTCTGCATACAGTCATGACCCTTACTCATAATGACTTTAATCAAATGCCACAAACGAACTATTGATTAATATTACATATTTACAATTTCAAAGCTGATAACTGCAATGCAAAGCTTGTCATATATAAATTAATTATTTAGCACAAATCAATCTTTCTGCAAAATTAAGTTACTTGCTGTAACAAGTCTAATGCAAGCTCGATTACCTGCCATAGCAAAACGCGGCAGACATCTCTTGGTAGTGTTCTGATAAGAAGTAATTGCCTGACACCAGCTCTTTCAGGAAGAATATCCTACCACAGGGAGAGGAGTCGCGGACCATTCGGCCCATGTGGCTTGTTGACGGACATCAGTCACGCTGAAGAACAATATGCTATGCCGCCTATCCTGGACCCTCACTGCCCCATGTGTTGCAGACCTGTGGGTACGTTCTAGCCATGGCCCCTTGCGGAGTTTTAATAGAACACTTATATGTTCTTACAATATAACTGCACAGTACTCTACACTCTTTTACACAGAAATTTAATGAACTATGAATGCCCTTGTATGCAGTTCTGGTCATAATGACAGAAATGTAATGACAATAAACTAATGACGAATGAACGGAAAACAGGTAAGAAACAAAAGATGGAAATTGAGCTACTCCTGACCATACTGGCCTCGGTGGTGGCCCTGACAGGACTGCCTGCAGAGACTACAAGGATGCTCTTTCCACTTCACAGGAGCAGAAGTAGTGTTAACAATATTAAAATTCCAATATAACAAGTGGTCAATCCCTCTCTGCATATCTTTAAAAACACATGCGTATTTAACATTGCAATCTATTTGCCATTCCTCGTAGTGATTAGTGATTACAGTCAAAAAATTATTATTTATACACAACACTGGCAGTTGGCCATGATTTCACAGGCACATGCTGATAGCGGCATATGGTACAGAGCTGGAACCTGGGGTTAATATAAGAGCCAAAGAGGTGACATAATATAAGTCAAAGAGACTTATAAGCCTGAGACAAAGTTAAGCACTTCTTTAACCCATATTCTTCTTGAACATCACCATACTAGAGTGTAAAGTTAAGATAAAAAAATTAAAACTCCAAGTTATTTAATTACATAGCAAATGTATGTGTTAGAAGTATTTTTAAAATACACAGGATGTATGCTGTTCTTTGAAATTATTTTTCAAACGTTTAAGTTTTTTAAATATTTTTTTCTGTTTATACCCTAACATGCTCAAAAGTTTCTTTCTCCCATACATTATTTTCATAGTTACTATCCTTTATGAATATTTTGGTTTTAGACATCATATATGAGATTCGCATAACTAGTTAGGCTATCTTTATGTGAAAAGTTTTAGCTTTATTTATTTATTTTTTATAGCCACTACCACTTAATTCTCCAGTCTTGTTTTTATATGAATGGGATTTAAACACCATCTTACATTTGTCCTGGGATTTGGGCCAAGTTTTAACTTACAAGGTGTGTGGCAAGGGCGAATGCTGGCCATAAAGATTGATGGGGGCGAAAGCACCCCCCTCACCATTGAGGAGAAAAACAAGGAGCAAGGAGTTGTATTTAGAAAATTTGTAAAATAATTTCAACCTATTAAACGTTTGTAAAAATTAAACAATGTTTTTCCTGTTTTTTTATAACTATTATTTGGCTACATGGACCCTCCTTCCTAATGACAGAAGTAGAATTACAGACATCCCCTAACAAACCTTTAAAGTAATAAACTTTGGCCGAGAAATTTATTACCCCTCTGTTGTAAATCATCAGATTTGTGACATGTCCATCACCATAATTTTGTAGAACTGTTTGATTTATGGCATGAGCTTATTGAACCTGCTGTGCACATCATACGGGTTTAGAGTACGAGTTATTATAGAAACGATCTGGATCTGAAATGTACTGTGTCTACTTGCATAATGGTGAGCACATTAATACCACGAATAATACATGTATAGTATTCTCAAGAAAAACCAAGTATTTTTTTTTTACTGTTAAGTAACATAGCACCTGCATATGAACAGCATACTCTACTGTAGTCTACAGTGGAGAAAGTACGTCAGGCGATGCTGCCACTACTGTTGGCTGCAAAGGTTGTGCAGCCATGTGGCATTGCAGAACGACACCCTTTCCCACCTTGTTTTTCTGTGGAGCTCATAAAATATGTTATGCCATTGACGTCGACCCAATTGTCTCCCCGGCTCCTTCAGGCCGTTATGCCTCGCCAGCGCCATCTCTTGCGTGTGTTGTGCGACGCAAGTGAGAGTGACGTGCGACGTTTTGTTCCCATACAGGATTTGACATATTATTTATTGTAAATATATTTTTGTTTTACATTTTTATATTTATGTTTTGCTTATATTTTATTATAATTAATTTTGTATTGAAGGGTTATGTTTTTTGTATAAGTTTTAATTGTTCACTGGGTGCCAAGGCCGTGGCTTACGCCTGTGACCAATCAGCGTATTCCGCGGGCTCGCGGCAAAGGGGGGGAGACGCGGGAGCTCAGGCGCGGCAGGGGAGTGGGAGTCAGTCGTCGCCAGGACTCGGCAGACAGCGGTCACGCGAGTGTCATCGCTCCACGCTAGCGGGAAGGCAGTCGTGGACCCGGCACGAGGCGACGGATGTGTTGGTGACGCCGCTCCGGGACTGTGAGAAATGCGGGCGCGGTATTAGCAGAGGTTCTAGACTTTTGCAGTGCAGAGACATTTTTTCAAATTTGAAGTCGAGCTTGTTAATTTGCTATTCAGTCGCGAGCTCTCATCTTGTTATTTTCACGCACGTGCGTTCTGCTCTCAATTTTGGCGAGTCGCGGTTCATTTTTTCAAACTGATCATTCGCCGTCATAGGTTCTGTGCTGTTCATTAATTTCTGGCCAGTGTACAGTACCGTCAGACAGACATCCTATCGCGCGCGGGTCATAAGAATTATATTCCTTACTGTGGGAGTAATAGTCGTCACGGGCGGGACGTTCCGTAATTTTCTTAACCAGATTAGTGCGCGGAACCGGGTTTCGACCCATATAGAAATAGTCACAGGCGGAAACGCGGCAGCCCCATGTAAAGTGTTCAGCGTCTTGAGTATAAAGGACCATCAAACTTTATTCGAGTTGTTCTCATTTCATCTCTGGAGACTAAGTGCCTCGGCCACGCGGCCCAAACCCCCCTCTACCGAACCCTGAGTAGCCGGCAGGATAGCAGCATTTTCAGGGACTAGTCGACCTGCCTACGACACCCTGCCCCCATCCATTAGTTGGACAAACAGCCGCGACTATATTTAATTGAAATATGCACATATTTACAAATGGAACTCCAAACAAGCTCAATTGTAAATAATAAATTATATGTCATAATAATTCTTGAAGCATATTTGCATGCACTTATAATTTATTATCATTTATAAATAGTGACATTCAATGAACAAGAGTGTTTATTAACTCAAATAAGCAAACATTTCTGTCCGCTTCTATCAATTTAATTAACAGTAATATTAGCAAATATAGTCGTTCAAAGTTGGTCTTATTTTTTTTTTAATATTGCACTTTGCGCACGGTCGATATATTTTACTAAGTCCATAGAGATTATTTAGTCATATGCCGATTGTTCTATGGATCTTCATCGGAAATTTTTAGAGGTGTAAAAGTAACGAAAAAATGTGTACCCGTATGTATTCGTTACTATAACAATTAGTACTCGTTACTTTCGTATCGTTACTCGTTACTTCTGATACCGCATGACATGGCACATGCTATGTTATGTAACAGCATCGAATCGAGTCGTATTTCGTACGCGTACAGTATGACGTCGCGTAAATAAAAATAAATCGAATATAAACAATTAAAAATATTTGATAATTAACAGCTTTTGTTAACCAAGAAACAATTAACTCTCATTAGAGCGGCTTTATTATAATATATTTTTAAGATAAGAACATAAAACGTGAAAATACGCGATTATAAAAAACAAAAACATACATATTTATAATTTGTAAAAAATACTTTCTTACGTTGTTTCTGTTCGAATCTAAAACTTTGTCTACACACACAATATCTTTAATAAACAGTAAAAAACTTGGACGACGAGTTTCCAAATTGTACTTTTATTAATAAACAAACATCGTTCTTTGTAACGAATACACGCGCGCATGCGTGAAACATACGAAAGATGCGAGTAACGAAATGCATTTGTGTGTAACGTTTCGTTACTCGTTACTAGATGCCGCACCCGTTACTCAGTAACGAATACATACGGTTTGCTACAGCTCTAGAAATTTTGCTGTCTCATTATAATTGGCATCTGAAACCTAGAAATTGCAGAGTTGAGTTGTGTCGTACAAGGCGTATACGCAGTTGTAAGTATTATTAAGGTTTTCAGAGTTTGTTTAAATTCTAAGTGTTCACGATTAATTAATATTTTTCGATAAATTCCTAGTTGTCTGGTTATTATAGTAATTTCTTTGATTATTTGCGAATAATAATATTGATTCGAGTGTTAAGTACGAATTGTTTAGTACATACGTTGTTTTTTCAATTGGAAAAGTGCCATGAATGTTTCATGCTTTTGGGAATCGTTCTTGAAAGGGTTTTGTGTGTTCAAATCTTGTTTGCACCTTTGTTCTAGAACTTATTTATCTACAATGGCGTTATTCAATAAGCGTAAGAAACTCCTTTGTCTTGATGGCGTCACAAATTTGTCCCATTTTCTTGTAATATTGGAATTAAATTTCGTGTTTCATGCACTCAGATCCAGTTGGCGTAAAATTTTCGAGAGACGGCAAACATATCATCGCATAATTAAGTTTACTTTTTACTTGGAGCTTAGAAAGTAGAGAATGAAAATTGTCTTCATTTGAAAGCTGGAATGACAATAGCCCGTCGCGTCCGTCAGCTGTTCTTCGGTTTTTCTACATACATCGCGGACATCTGTTGAGAAAACTTAAATTTTGCCAAATATTTATCTTGTATAATTAGGCACTCATGTAAGCTATGCACTTACAACAAATTAAAAACAATATTTTTCACTTTTTTTTTTTAATAATTTTCAGTTAGTATGCGTATTTAAACTTCTGTGAATAGGACGATTTTTGTTTCAAAATTAAAAAAAAGTGTTAAAATATTATGAAATAATCGTCAGCTTTTAAAGAATTAAACTTCAAAAAACGTAAACTAAAATTTGACACTCTGAACCTTAGCAATTATTTTTTGGAAGTGTTTTTTTCATCCTTCCGTCCGTCAAAAATATGCTGCCAAGCTTTTGACGGATAGATGGAATTTTTTGAGCATATGATTGGCTACAGGTCACGTGATCAATGGCCGGATGATTGGCATAAGCTATTCAATTGTAATTCTTGCTGGAAAATGTCTGCTTTCACATTATCATCGTCAAACATTTTCAGACAAAGTTATAGGTTTTGAATTAAGTCTTCATAAAATTGCTGCAGTGGTGTTAAACACTTCAGACCTTCCTCTATTTTGGTAAATATGTAGAGTCGCGGTATATGCGAAAACAAATGCTAAAAAACTGAAAATACTTTTATTCTATGCTCTTTCACTTCCTCTTTTCAATAAACCCGGCGGAGATAAGAAATTCCAAATACTTTAGGAGATATAAAATTTTTATTTTCCATCACAATACTGACCATTGTTGCTTGTTTACGTTTATGATTTTTTTTATTTTCGCGACGTAGGTAGAACGACTTCATCATTTTCTACTAATGGCAAAGGAATTGTAGCCGCCTCTAACGTAGGTGAGTTTTTAACGTTTCAAATTTTAATGTTTTATTTGTTGCGCAAGTAATAAGTAAAAAAAAATTACGTGAGTCCTACCGTTCATCCTTTGTCCCGGTTTGTTAGGTCAGGTCAGCTACATTATAAATACTTTAAAACTAAACAACCATTAAAATTAATTTATATTATTTTTAATGTCTGCTTAGTTTGAAAGTATTTATAATGTAACTGACCTGACCTAATCGACCATTTTAATTAATTAGGCATTCACGAACTGTAAATCAAGATGCACATAAAGTTCGCCATTCCCGATTACACCCGAACAATTCACCTTTGGCCAACCTCGGGTTTATTTATTAATATTTATATTTCTCTGTTTATTTTAATGTAGCTTTACTAACCTAACTAACCGTCCATAGTGTTTTAAAGTGTTTTAATGTAGCTAACCTAACATAACATAACTATAATAATAATATTTTCAGATTTTAATAGATACTCCTAAACAAGCAACAATGTAGTCGTTCACCTACGTCGCGGAAAAAAAAAATCATACTCGTCTCGTAAACAAGAAACAATACCGCTAATCTACATGTTCAAAATTAAAAAAATCCATATCTCCTAAAGTATTTGGAATTTCTTATCTCTGCCGGTTGATTTGAAAATAGGAAGTGAAAGAGCATAGAATGAAAGTATTTTTGGATTTTTAGCATTTTTTTTCCGCATATACCGTTACCCTACATATTTACCTCTATTTTTCCTGAAGAAAGCGTTTCATAATTCCTACTGGTTTCTGAGAAATTACAGTTTATAGGTTACCGCCATTCTGTGCTTGATTGCGTAGCTGGTCCTGTGGTTCACCATGTATAAGTATGTGTATAGTTTGTATTTGGATTTAATGATGCAAACAGAATAAGGTAAGTAAAAAGTGAAAAATATGTTATGTTTATGTACAGCCACAGGCTGCTCAGGTACGCAAGTCTCGCATCCAAATCCAAGCTTCAATCCTTGACAGTGATGTATTTTAGCAGTATAGAAGTGCTGAGCACTGACTTAGGTGCGATTGCATGTAACGTGACACACACAAGGAAATATTACGTTTGGTAGACTTAATTACAATTCCATTTGTACGCCAAGTTGCACGCGTCAAGTTGCATGTCTACTTTGTTTTTTATTCTGTGTATTTTGTGCCCTCAAATTATTTTATATTATATTAACATGAACATAGTGTTTCTAAACAACAAAATCTATCTAAACATAAGCAGATTCCTTTTAACCCTTCAAAAGTATAGGTACATAGGTATTGATAAAAGCCCATGAAAAAAAAAAACTTTAGACAATACAAAATAGTTAAGTATAATTAATAAAGTTTTTTTTAACACAATTTTTATGTTTGGTGGTTGGGATGTATTAGTAGAAACATCTGGGCAGAAGGATGCCTAACCAGACTTGCCAATATTATCTTTGAAAGATTTGTGCAATGGGAGTGCATGACTTGATGTAGGCTTTTGGACATACGCCATTGCTTAGCACATGTATGTCTGCAGAAGAAAACTACAAAAAAACACAAATGACAAAAAACACAAATTAAGCAAAAATTGCTGTTAGGATTTAACGCCACACAATATTCCACAACAGGAATATGGTCAACAAATAAGGAAAAAACGAAGAAAAATGGACACAATTGTGGGGTTTTTTCATTCTGGTAGTCCATTTTTCTTCGTTTTTTCCTTGTTTGTTGACCATATTCCTGTTGTGGAATATTGTGTGGCGTTAAATCCTGACAACAGCAATTTTTGCTTAATTTGTGTTTTTTTGTAGTTTTCTTCTGCAGACATACATGTGCTAAGCAATGGCGTATGTCCAAAAGCCTACATCAAGTCAGACTTGCCAACTTTTAAAACCCTGAATTAGTAAAATACATAAAAAATAATATAACACACGTAAACTGCTCGCGGCAATTGAAAAATTAATAAACTTTCATGATATCACATATTTTCTAGTAATTGAAATTATGTAATCATTTTAACATACATTAATATTGCAGACCAACAATCATTCTCATTATTTACCATTATGGAAACATTTTTGCTTAGTATCACATCAAAGAAAAAACTTCGTTCCTTGTGGTACCTTACAAATCAACAGTGTACCTTTGTTACAATATACACTGATATCAGTTAACTTCCAGTAAATCTCCCTGGAGTACTGGTAATGAAAGCAACCTTGACACTATTATTTTCAAACTTGTATCACAAAATGTTACTACTAGTGGATATAATTTGGATTCAGTCATTGCTGCTGTCGGTCGCGACTGAAAATGCTACAGTTTGCAAATTACAAACAATTTTATCAGTTGCATCTGTTGCCATTTCTTTCACGATAGCCGTCGACTTTGTTCTTGCGCAACCAAATTTTTTTGCTACTTTAGATTTTGAAAACATTTTTCTCAATAACGGGCCGGCGTGATCCGTAACATTTAAAGGAATATTATGTTGAACCAAAACGTTCGTAAACATACATTCTGCGCGTATTAC
This sequence comes from Bacillus rossius redtenbacheri, assembly GCF_032445375.1. Classification (NCBI taxonomy): domain Eukaryota; kingdom Metazoa; phylum Arthropoda; class Insecta; order Phasmatodea; family Bacillidae; genus Bacillus; species Bacillus rossius. The sequence continues at coordinate 43,647,786 of NC_086337.1, read as the reverse complement.
AGCATTGTCTGTGCTGTTATTTTTAGCGAAATAATCACTAACCTTGGAACTGACTGCGACACTTAACATTTGCGAGATGTTTTGAACAATTCACGTGGAGATATTGATGTCGTATCTTCCGCCGTGCCCAATGTTGTCACATCTACACACTGAAAATGTGAACTGTGTTCCCTTGCTTGATTTAAGAATACACGGAAATCCCGCGTGTATGTATCCCGAAATGCCTGAGAATAATGCGTATCACGTTTCGCGGGCATTTTCTTCTTCACTTGATTCCACTTCCGTTAATTGTGCACATAACACGTTTTTATTAAAAACATGCAATAAATTTGTTTCCTAACCTGTAATAAACAAAATTGGCTCAACTTTAACTGAAGAATCACAACATACGCTTATGCACGACACCATCTTGCCAAACTAAAAATGCTATTTAAACTGGTTCGTGATTGGTTGTAAGCGCATTAATGTAACTCAGGCGGCCAATAAGGAAAGATATACAATCGAACAACAAATTACGTGGTTCGCTGGCCTACGACCAATAATATAACTCAATTAACGCACCCGTTTCCACAGTAAAAACAACACATTTAAGGCAGACGGGAAATACATGTTTTAATAAACGTCTCGTACTTAAAATTCGTAAAAAATGCAGACATCCTCGTACAATCGTAAAACGAAAAAATCGTAAAGGTTGGCAAGTCTGTACCTAACATATTGTGCACACTTTTTAAGTTTTTTTCTGGCAGACTAAAACAGAATTAATTTAAGAATTTATGTTCCACCACTGCGAAAAAATTACTCAATCTGCAGTGCCAATTTTTATAATATTCATTACCATTTCTGGTTTTATAAACGTGATTGGTTGTGCAATGAGGAAAGTCTCGCATACTAATTATGCCAGTAAACATAAAACTGTGTAAAGGTTAACAGTGCATCATTCATCGCAACTGATTTGGGTATTGGCCAATGAAAGTCAAACTGCTAGACAAGAGGATAAGACTGCTCCGACTCATCTGCATAAATAAAAACATTATTTTATAGTGTGAGAGAAATTCTCACACACAACCAATAACGGTTTAAAGTGATGTATTTTAAATCTCATTGTTTTTAGTTATTATAAAAACATAATTGATGGCAGGCCAGCACCTGACTGCTCAAAAAGTGTGCTATATTAGTCCAAAATTGAAATATTATGCATAAATTTAAGCCAGGAAAAGTTTGCATTGAATCTAACATTTTCTGGTACGGTTAATATACATGACAGCTGACTAGCAGCTTGTAAACTCTATTTTTCTTCTGAAAAATTATGATAGCTTATGCAAAAAAAGGTCATTGAACAATATTTAAGTAACCATGAAAACTTTTGTAGTATGTTTATCACAGATAAAACTTATATTTGTTTTTATAGCAGGAAATAGCTCAGCAATCTGCACTAATATCTTAGCTTTTCTTGTCACTGTGTGATAAATAAAAGTAAACAATTTCCAATTCCTGCCAAAAAGCCAATTTAGTTTGCATTGGAAAGGCTGTTGGACAAAGTGTCAATAAAATGTCATTATCTCCCTTTAACACAAACATACTTCAAATAATCGTGAATAAGTATGTTCAAAATTATGGCAGTCAAATATTGTGTAAATATTTTCTGTTACTATTTTTTTAAATATTGAATCTAATTTCAACGCTGGCATTTTACCTCATTTGGCGAAACTAATCAGAATGTTTTTAGAAGGGCACAAATCACGGAGGGTTTATCTGTTTTCCTCCCCTTCTCCTCAAACCTCACCCTCTTACAATCAACCCTCGAAATATTTGGCGAAAACTATTTACAATCATAAATTCTTAATTTTATCAAATGCACCATTGCATATTTTACATTCAAAAATGAAAATTTCCCACATGTCCCATGTCACTGACTTTCGTAAGGCTGACCATACATAAGAAAAGATCTTACAAGAACCAATATTTTCAAAAATCATAGCGAAATTACTTAAATGCAGTGCAGGAAAATTATAGTTTATGGTTGGCTCTCACTTTAAAAGTTCTTCAACTAATGAATTTTCCAGAATCCAATCAAAAGATTTTTTTTTTTAAAGGTATATTTCAAAGAATTACTACCTATTGTAACCATTACCATGGTGCAATGTTTGGGAAAATTTTTATGTAGTTTTTCGTTTTATGTTTGTTCCATAGACTCCAAAACCATAGTCAACTCAAAAGTTTATGTATATATCTATCTACTATATAAAAATAAGTCGGGTTTTCCTTCCTGACGCTATAACTCCAGAACGCACAAACCGATTTCCACGGTTTTGCAGTCGTTGGAAAGGTCTCGGGCTCCGTGAGGTTTATAGCAAAGAAAATTCAGGAAAAATTCAGGACAAACCAACATTTTAAGTAGATGGCGCCGGCGAAATACCACTCACTGACTCGCTCATCACGAGATCTCTAAAACTATACACCCAATTGACTTGAAATTTAGCATAGTTACTCATTTTGTGATGTAGACGCTCACTAAGAACGGATTCTGTGGAAATCCGATCCCAAGGGGGGTTTCGGGGGCGTAATATATCAAAATTTCCAGTTTTTGGTAGGAAATCACCATGGCAACGGCTGTTGCTTTGTTGATGCTTCATTCGTCTCTATGGCAACGACTATTTCATTGTTAGTGCAGTCCTCATCACCGTTGAAATTTTGCGGGTACTTTAAATATCAAAAATTGCCCTTTTTTTCAAGTATATATATTTTACAGATTTGTAACTTCACAGTAATGTTCCTTATGTTACACAGGATGACATTTTCCGAAATTAGATTCCATGGGTGGTTAAAACAAGGCAACAGTGGGTACTTTGTGTGCATGAGAACAGGATTTTGCATTGTTCATGCCTTCTGCATCTCCATGGCAACGGGCATCGTGCGGCAGTGGCGTACCCACAAGGAGGGGCATGTAGAATGAGCGGCGCAAGAGTGATCTGCCTGTAGACTGCCGTAGCGAAGTACGGGTACATCAGTTGTACCTTGCGTGCACGAGTCGGGAAACCATCGGTGCTATTCATTTTCTCTCCGGTACATTATACAGCATTGTAATACATTTTCACTGAATTTTTTTTATTTACCATTACCGTAAATGGGAGGTGTGGCTTAATTTTTTTCAATTGGTATAACCGTGCGAAGCCGGGTCGGGCAGTTAGTATTATATAGATATATCACAATTTTGTGGATAGATAACTCTCAATTTTTCAATAATCATAATCAAAACTAATACATAAAATCTAGTATTGAAAAATTTGTCGATTTCATTAATGGGCAATATCCGACCAAAGGGTTAGAAATGGGGCAAGTTTAAAAAAAAAACTGAAAAATGCTATAACTACCATAATATGTAAAATATCACATCCGTTTGAAAGTATTATAACTCATAGTAGTAAAATACCAAAATATTTTGTCTGGAAAAGTTTTTTATGCGACCAACCATTATGCAATGGGTTGAAAAAACAAAGGGTTGGAGAAAAAAAATCATAACTCCTCTTAGGCACATCAAATTCATTCTGATATATTTTATTTAATTTTACAATTTTTTATCTAAAACTTAAGTTGAAAACAATTTTTGATTAGATCAACCATTGCTGCAAGGGATTGAAAAAAATGAGGGGTAGAATAAAAAAAAATAACCCACTTAGTAGGTACACTATTAAATCCTTTAAAATTTGTAAATTTTATAATTTTTACCTGAAACTTATGTCTGAAACAAATTTTGATTTACAAACTATTACTGCAAGGTCTGGAAATAACAAAGGTAGAAAAACCAAATGTCATTACTTTTTTTAAGATATACTATGGAATCCATTTAATTTATTGTAAAATGCCTAAACTTTATTTAAAACCTTTGGCGAGTTACCTTAAGTGGTTAGTTTGACTAGCGCATACTTAAACATTCACCAAGATAATTTGTGATGCACTCACCACTTCATTGCTTAGCATCACTGATCTGTAATTGTTTACATAATCTTTATCGTATAATACCTTTTATTATTTTAGATGTCTGTCACAATGGCAGCAAGCAGTCTGATAGGATTTTAAAACTAATGCAATCAATTCTACTTGGCCATGAGGGTGACTTGAGCTTCCATTATCCTGATTTATACCGTAAAGCATTTTATCAGTAGTATAATTACTCTTTGTAGTAAAGGTTTTAACAGATTAAATGAGTCTTGTTTCCTCTTAAGCCACGTCATGGCCTGATACGGAGTCTGGCCGAGGTCCACATGCCCACTTTTAAATATTCTGGCACCTATCAACAACAACTGTGCAAGTTAATTACACGCAACCCCCTGGGACATATCAAGCATTGTATTACTTGAAATTTTATTGTGTGCTTTTCCAGATTATTCAGATCACACTTGTTTTGTTGGGAATCCTCATCACTAGGTATTTAATGACTTAGAAACTAGCACTAGAAGTGAAACCTATGTATTGATAAATATGCCGTTGGGTTTTTTGTAATCATCCCAATTGTGGAGACAGTAGACAAATTACCCAAATTTAACTGCAAAATTACTTAAGCTTCGTCCACACAGAGCAATATGCTTGTGATGTTCCCTATGTTGGCGATCTTAGCAGTGTTGTCGGATGTTTGGTTGTAGGTTATTTTTCTAAATGTCTCTGACTTTGCGCATGAGGAGATAATCAAAAACATCTGTTTCATGTGGAATTGTGCTGTACTTCTGCGTTTGCTTTCCATAAGTCATTTTTCGATGGTAAAGTTCATTAAAAAAAAATACGAAAATATCCATGTTTATGGAACACAACTATAGAAGAATATAAAAAGCAGAATATGAGGGATAATGTCTGGAATTTGTTTTGAAAGGAGGTTCACTAATGCTGTGTGTTCAGAAAATAATAATTATTAGTGTCAAGATCCATTCTTCTGAACTGTCCTTTCATTTCTTTGACGAGTAATAGTTGCAGAATTAAATCATTAAATCTTTGTTTACTGATGCCAAGCAAATTGCCAACTGTTCTGTTAAAATGCTCTACCCTTAATTTAGATTCTTCTTCAGAAATTATCCCAATTATTTTCTTTTTAAATTGTCTTCATAAACCCATTTCGTTCTACGTTTACATACTGAGAGAGCCAGCAAAATATTATCGTCTGAATCATCACTCGAATCCCACGGCATGCGTTTCTCAGACATCGTGAACTAGACTGGATCTGTTTAGCCAAATAGCACAGCGAACATCATGAACATATTGTAGCTTTCTGTGTTGTCTCGGCTTTACTCTGTTGACAGAAAATTATGCAAATTTTGTGGATTTTCTAGTGTTTTTTTTTTGCATTGTTTCCTTGAAAGTTATGAACTGTGAATTAGATTTTTTATTTGTAATGGACTTTACAGGTGTACACTTAAGATGCAAATATTTGTGAAGACCTTGACTGGGAAGACCATAACATTGGAAGTTGAGGCCTCTGACACCATCGAAAATGTAAAAGCAAAAATACAAGACAAAGAAGGGATACCGCCTGACCAGCAGCGCCTGATTTTTGCTGGGAAACAGTTGGAGGATGGCCGCACACTGTCAGACTACAACATTCAGAAAGGTGAGTGCCCTGGTTGTACAAGGTTAGTTAATGTTGGTTGGATCTATCTAGCTGTATTAACACTATGCTTTATGCATGTTGGAATAATGGTGTAATAACTGCAGTATATCGTGCTAATATGTAATGCAGTATGATACCACATTTTTGTGGAAGTTGTGTTTTCCGATGGGATAGCGGGTCTGAATCCAACACCAACATGCCTAGATGCTCGTGTACGAATAATCTGTTGCTTAGACTAATTTTGTAAACTATAAAAAATAAAATTAATAGCTAATGAATTAATACATTAAAAAAAATTGATTGAATATTTTTATTATTTACATTCAAAACTCTTTGCAGAATTATTTTTTTGTAGTCCCAAATGGCTAACTTATCATAAAAATGCATTATTTGATTGGGCTATCTTAGTTATTGATCTGATTGGAGCAATGGAATGGCCTTTTAACTTAATAGTAAAAAACAACTTTTCCAGATTGTTTAGTGGTAATCCTCTAAATAATTTGCAGGGATAAATGGTTTTAAATGAAAACAAACACAAATCAAACTATTCTAGAAGTAAGTTATGTTCAAGCTTTAAAGAAAAAACTCAACTCTGATAAAAAAAACTAAAAAAAAATTGCAGGCTGTGTTGTGCTTTGACAATTATTTTTAAGAAATGCAGAATTTTTAAAGTAATAGTTAATTTACAAAAATACAATACATGAAATTTATTTTTAATGCAAAGTAAATCATTTTTTGTGAAATAAAGGTACGTATCAGTGGTAAATAAAATCACTACTTCCCAAAGACTGTTTGCTTTAAAATACTGAAAAATGTATCAGGTTTAAGGCTGTTGTATTGTTGAAATAGTTAACCATTGTTATGTAGGTTCCGGACATTTGATTATATTGTGTAACAATACATTTTATGTCGTTTATTAACTTTTAAAAGAACTTTTAAGTTGCCTACCAGCATACTGATTTGTTTCAAATTTCTTGTGTAAAATGGACTGGTGTCAAGAAAAACATGCATATTTATTTCTTACATTAAAGGTATGTTATGGCTGTTAAGCCAAAATCTGCAGCATCTATAGAAAATCATTGCAACTTCGTAATTGGAGGTGTCATGGTAGTAGGACACTAAACTAGCATGTGGGATTACCTGGGTCTCTGGTGTCAGTGCGGTCACTTATTATATACTTTAGATATATGTGTGTATATATATATACATATATTGAAATCTGTAAATAATCATATGTGATGTATGGATGTATGTGTGTGTGTTGGAGAATTTTTGGTATCTCCTTTAAAATGCATAGTACAGAAAGAAATGGGCAATCTGTTAGGTATTCGTGTTTTGTCTATCGTAAGGCTCTTTCTCATGCTCCATGTTGAATATTATTTCCATTCTTTCATCATTAAAAGGTTTGCATGTCTTTGTAATTTTCATTACTGGATATGTTAGTTTAAACAAAGATTATCCATTAAAACCTAAGCTTAAAAACTTAAAAAACAAAAGTGAGGTTATAAGTTTTATAGATGAACAGAAATATGTTTAAAGATATATATGTACATACAACACACACACACACAGATTATTCTTTTTGCTTTTGCTTATACCATATAAATAACAAAAGTATCATCAGATGAGTAAAGGTAAATTAATATGGAGGTATCAAGAAAAGGCCTGTTAAACTTCTAACTATGCAATTATTAATCAAGTGTTACAAAAAAAATTGAGAATTGGAAATATTGATGTAACGGATATACAATCGGGACCAACAAAATAAAATATGTCCATCTTTGCAACTTACAGTTCATACTAGTAATTCCTAAAAATCTTATTCCTGTAGGAGGTTGAATAATAAAGAATGTCTGATGAGCAAAGATTAAAATAGAGACTACTATGTGCATGTGTATAAATTAGTGAAAATAATTTTTTTACAGACTACATACAATTTTCAGATATAAAAAGAAAATTTTAGTTGGTTAATTGTATAAATAATTAGTTCGGTATTGTTTCAGAATCCACACTTCACCTTGTTCTTCGCTTGCGTGGAGGCATGCAGATATTTGTAAAGACATTGACTGGCAAAACCATCACCCTTGAAGTGGAGGCTTCAGATACCATTGAAAATGTGAAGGCCAAAATCCAAGACAAGGAAGGAATCCCTCCAGATCAACAGAGGCTGATCTTTGCAGGCAAGCAACTGGAAGATGGTCGTACCCTGTCTGATTACAACATTCAAAAAGAATCTACTCTCCATCTGGTTCTTCGCCTGCGAGGAGGCATGCAGATCTTTGTGAAGACATTGACTGGCAAAACCATCACCCTTGAAGTGGAGGCTTCAGATACAATTGAAAATGTGAAGGCCAAAATCCAAGACAAAGAAGGAATCCCTCCAGACCAACAGAGGCTGATCTTTGCAGGCAAGCAACTGGAAGATGGTCGTACCCTGTCAGATTACAACATTCAAAAAGAATCTACTCTCCATCTGGTTCTTCGCTTGCGAGGAGGCATGCAGATCTTTGTGAAGACATTGACTGGCAAAACCATCACCCTTGAAGTGGAGGCTTCAGATACAATTGAAAATGTGAAGGCCAAAATCCAAGACAAGGAAGGAATCCCTCCAGACCAACAGAGGCTGATCTTTGCAGGCAAGCAACTGGAAGATGGTCGTACCCTGTCAGATTACAACATTCAAAAAGAATCTACTCTCCATCTGGTTCTTCGCCTGCGAGGAGGCATGCAGATCTTTGTAAAGACATTGACTGGCAAAACCATCACCCTTGAAGTGGAGGCTTCAGATACCATTGAAAATGTGAAGGCCAAAATCCAAGACAAGGAAGGAATCCCTCCAGATCAACAGAGGCTGATCTTTGCAGGCAAGCAACTGGAAGATGGTCGTACCCTGTCTGATTACAACATTCAAAAAGAATCTACTCTCCATCTGGTTCTTCGCCTGCGAGGAGGCATGCAGATCTTTGTGAAGACATTGACTGGCAAAACCATCACCCTTGAAGTGGAGGCTTCAGATACAATTGAAAATGTGAAGGCCAAAATCCAAGACAAGGAAGGAATCCCTCCAGACCAACAGAGGCTGATCTTTGCAGGCAAGCAACTGGAAGATGGTCGTACCCTGTCAGATTACAACATTCAAAAAGAATCTACTCTCCATCTGGTTCTTCGCTTGCGAGGAGGCATGCAGATCTTTGTGAAGACATTGACTGGCAAAACCATCACCCTTGAAGTGGAGGCTTCAGATACAATTGAAAATGTGAAGGCCAAAATCCAAGACAAGGAAGGAATCCCTCCAGACCAACAGAGGCTGATCTTTGCAGGCAAGCAACTGGAAGATGGTCGTACCCTGTCAGATTACAACATTCAAAAAGAATCTACTCTCCATCTGGTTCTTCGCTTGCGAGGAGGCATGCAGATCTTTGTGAAGACATTGACTGGCAAAACCATCACCCTTGAAGTGGAGGCTTCAGATACCATTGAAAATGTGAAGGCCAAATCCAAGACAAGGAAGGAATCCCTCCAGACCAACAGAGGCTGATCTTTGCAGGCAAGCAACTGGAAGATGGTCGTTCCCTGTCTGATTACAACATTTTGAAGGAATCTACACTCCATCTGGTTCTTTGCTTGCGAGGTGGTTAAAAATATTCAAGATTAATTCCATGATGTATCTTACAAATTATTTTTAAGATGTGAACACTCTTCATTTGGATAAAAAAATGTATATATTTTGATTTAAATAGCAAAATTTTAATTCTTATAGAGTTGTTTGTTAAGAATTGTAGGTTGTCAGTATTTAGTCCTGTTTAATTGCTTGTCTTTTTTTTTCCAATGCATTTCTGTGAGATTAAGTGATTTTTATTTCAATTTTTGAGTTAAGTTTTTGATGGTGGTGCATTTTTAGATGTTGTGCAAATGAATTAAATAAATGTAAATTTTCACCTGCAAAAATTTAAGTTCAATTTTATTCACCTATTTGCACGATTATATTTTGTGTTTTTAAGGATTCTGAAAGTGAGAAATATGCTATTTTATTTTCATAGATATTGACCAAGCTTATATTTATGCATGTTCAGTACTAATTATTGCTAATTATGTTTCATTTAATATATTAGGATTGTATACTCGGCAGTTTTTTTTGTCATAATACATAAAATACACAATGTAATGTGAAGGCCAAAATCCAAGACAAGTAAGTAATTTGTGTACCACTATTTATTTTTCTCCTGACTTGTATGGCTTAATAAAATAATATAGGTAATGCTAATAAATATTGATGAAACAATCTTTTGTTTCACTAATTCCGTTTTTAAATTCAAGAGCACCTTTTTCTAATGCATAAAAATTCTTCATTGTACACTTATGTGTTCAGTGTAGAAAGATATAAGCTAATAAGTAATCATCATACACCTTTTCTAATAATTAATGAGTCTTTAAATCTACACTGCATGGTTAAATCTATAGAAATCTGTATTCAAACACACTGAGTGAAACTGTGATGTCCACAATTTATAATCTACCAAATAGCTAATTTTAGTCTCATTGGTCTGGATTTGACAAACTTTTGACAGGTTATCATGAAAATCATTTAGGTTTTAGCTTTTCAAACATTTATACACTTTTGGAATTGGACCTGAAGAATTGGTTTATTGCAAATAATTATAAAATGTCCAAGATAGATTTTTTGTTTGATGGTTAATTAAACAAAATTCAACTAATCATAACTTTTGTCAGACTGTGATTTGAAACCTACAAATTTGGTGACAAAAGGATAATGTGGAATTTAATAGCGGATCATTAATCTGTGTTGTTAAAACTAATGAAAAATGTTGCCAAGTGTTACTGCACTAATAGCAATGTGTTTAGAGAGATTGTTATCAAAAATTGAAACTTGTCTAAAAGTTTCCACAATTTGGACAGGGACCTTAGACATTGTGCAGGTAATAGAGCATCCAGATCTTGTACGATATGTGCTTTTAACATGCAGAGTTATAATCTGCCTTAACTGTGTGTACATACCACAAATACATGCATTATTGCACAATGCCACAAAAGATCAATCTTGTAATAACTAATGTTCCTAATCTACACCTTTTTTAGTGCATTTTATGCATGGTCCACAGAATATTTTTTGTTATCCATGCTTTTTGATTTAGCATTAGTAACGATTTCATGTTTGGATTGTATCTTACACCTGTTAAGTTTCAAGAGAATTTCCCAAGATTCCCCCACAGTCATGCTGGCTGTCCTTACGAAGGTCTTTGACGTTTTTTATTTAGCTGCCTGTCTAGCAGCAAAGTTACAATTCACCCTTCAACACTATATCCCCCCCCCCCTCCCACATACTGACTTCTAAGCTGTTCCCTTGCACTGTAACATTGAGAATATAATTAAAAAGGCATTTAATGGGCCTAAACTAAGGGACAAGACATGAACAGTAAGTAGCCTGCCTAGAATTGGCGATGCAACTTGGACGCAGGGTGCAAAAATAAATAATTTAAATACACTGACACTGTAACTGTCTGAATTCTGTTTTTACGATCTTGCGATAAAACTTTTTCATTGATCTTTTTGCTAACGTCTTCTTCCTAGCATTGCTGCCAAGTCCATGCCACACACACAGCTTCATATTTTGACAAGGCCGATAGTTTCCACTTTTTTCAGGGGGTACCATAGGCACCTGGAATTGTAACTGGTATTCAATAAATAGGTAGAATACTGTACAAGGGTGTATTTTTCAGAAATCAACTTTTTTTTTGGGGAGGGGGGGTTGAGGGCTTATGGTGCCATACGATAAACAATAAAACGAACAATTTGTGAAAAAAAAAAAATTGCTTTCAACAGTAGTTTGTGAAGTAATGATACAAACTTTTTCTAATTACAGTGAGTTGCGGTTTTTTTTTCTTCAATGAAATGGATGCCAGCTATCCTTACCTGCTCCCCCTTTACAGTAGAGCAGGTGATTTTTGAGGGTTGGCCTGTTGTGAATTGGGGGGGGATTCCCAAGGTCTGGCACCAGGTAATAGGAAACCTTATAAGCAATTTGATACACATGTTTGTAGTTTTAGATATTATTTTATTTTAAAACTATGGGGTTTCACAAATGTTTTTGTCCACAGGCCTTAGGTTCTTTTGGTGAACTCCGTGTCCGAACACCCTGGGTACGGCCGTGATGCTGTATGCATAACAAAAGAGATCTACATGCAATACTACATGTGTTTCACTAATTCCCTTTTGCCCCTGCTTTTTAGCTCAACTCTAGGGGGCCAGCTCCCAGCTGCCTGTATTTATTCATCACCTCAGCGGGCGCGGCGCACCAGTAGGTAGCCATGCAAAATGGCTGCCGCATGCAGCGCTTGGATTATTCATGGCGTCGGGGATGAAGGAGAGAAGCGGTCGCTGGCCACTGCGCCCTGCCGGTCAGATTCGCAAGCTGCTGAGAGCGGACCGGGTTATTCATGAGGCGTGGAGGAACTCGGACGTCAGGCACGATCCCTTGCTAACTTCGGTTCGCGTTAAAATAGGTATTTTCTGATAGCCCATTTTAACTAGTAGGTATCCCCAATTATTTTGTTTTTAATATATTTCCTGTCTTTTGCATATGATTTAAATTACTCTTTTATAAGTATAGTTAATGTCAACCGGTAGTCTCGGTCAAAAACACGCCTTATAAAGTTTATAAATTGATAAATACGTAATTATTAATAATTTAAATTTCTTATTAACTATTACATTATATTTAATAATTATTTTACTTACGTATCTATTTTTAATTATCTATTTAATAACACTTCCCTGCTCGTGTAATTATATAATTGTTATGGAAAATACTTAAATTATGTACCACGCACTACTTTAACTAATGAAAAAAAAAACTCGGCCATAGCTCTTGAAATTGTACGTCCGTAGTAACCGAGATACGATTCAAAACTAACGAATAACCGAAGTTCGTAGAAAGTGGTTCCTTGAAAACGAAGACGGTCGTAACTATACAATACAATTAAACATCTGTCCCTACTAGCTATAACTAGAAAGGTTCGTACTATATAATAGGGGTCCTAATTTCCAGGTATAATTCCCAAGTATAATTTTAACGTTATGAAAGAATTTAAGAGTTTACGAATTTTAAAGAAGATGCACTTAATTATTTTCTATTTGAAATGTAATTAGTGGAAATGAGAATATAATTAAAATGTAATTAAAGTTTGTCTCTTAATTTTTTAATTTTAGGAATCGGTTATACGTGTTATTGAATAAATATATATTTTATTAATGAAATATTATTAAATGTAATAGTTAATAAGAAATGAAAATTATTAATAATTATGTATTTATCAATAATTAATAAACTTTATGTGGGGTGTTTTTGAACGGGACTACCGGTTGACCTTAAATGATGCTCTAACCGCGCGCTCTCCGCCCTCTATCTCGGAAACGATTCAATGTATAAAAACATTTTTGAAACAAAAGTTGTAGGGAATTTAATCCTCTACAATATTGATAATAAATACAAATGGCGAAAAACCCATAGGAAACGAGATATTTTCAAATAAATGTGCAAAAAATTGATTTTTTTTGTGACCTTTGACCTTAGATTTTAATAGTCGGGTACACCCTACCATAATATGTATTAGGTTCTGAGACAACTTTTAGGATGTCAAAATACAAGTTTATACGAGTTTATAGCTGGGTATCTCAAATTCCGAGATACTTAATTTTGACTAAGATAACTGGACTATGTGGGCTCAACCATTTCTGACGCACTATTAGTCTCGTAATTATTAGCGTCTCAAATCTGACAGCATATTTTCACAGAAGAAAGTTCGACCGACTATCAATGTAACGACCGAATAGACATTTTGACGTCAAAAAATTTCTGGGTAGGCTGTATTTTGGACTATACCTCGCCAGGGGTTTGTTTAATGAATTTCCATTGCACTGAAGGGGAATTTTATGTGTTGAATAAATAAAATAATTTAACAAAATTGATGTTGCTTTTTTTTTTTACTTGGATTCGATTAACGTCCACTTGATGGTCGGGCGGCCAGGCCAGAAAAATTGCGACATCGAAAATAGCGACAAATCGCGACAAACTTGGCCCACAGTTCACAGCCACTGGCTCAACCGACTCCATATCAACATCTGAATCATCATCGAGCATATCCACGCCCACTATCAAAAAAATTTCTGCGTTCTCCCTCGCTTCTCGCAAGGTGGACGGCTGAGGCTCGCTCGAGCGCCAATTTCGCGGTTCGTTCCGGGGGCTCGTTTTGCCCCACTGGCTCATTTCTCTCGGCTACTTTTTGCCTCATTCGATACCTGCGACGCTTCTCTGGGTTTTAAAGTGCTTCTGCTCGGATGATGTTGCTTGTTCCTCCTCCCCCCACTCCCCCCAACACAACCCGTTTTCGCTTAGGTTTTTGCGATTACTGGCTCCAAAATCGAAGTTAGTAATTTTATGGTTAGTCCACTAAACTAGCACCACTCAGTGCTCACTCACGAGCAAATTAAAGTTTAAATAACGCAAATCGGGTCTATTACTTTCGAGTCACAGCTCCCACGCGCTCCCCACCACAGCTCATTACGTCATCATTGCGAATGTTAACCGGGTGAGTCAGAGCCCGTTTACAATAGTCCGAACCTGTGCGTGGTCCGTGTCCTTATCCGAATGTGAGTGACGTCACATTGTTTCACCGTAAACTGCCCTGTCCACAATTGCGATGTCTGATGTGCGAATGTATTGATTTCTAACGTTGCTACCAGAGCGCAGTAAATGTGTCAAACAAAATGGTTTTTTTTTATTGTTTTGATGCTTTGTAGTTTGAGATTGAACTTTTGAAAGTTGTGGTAGTTCAATTTTATATATTTATTCAGTAAGGCAAAGTGGCAAATGTAATTGTTAAAAAATGAACTCATATCACAGCAACCGGACAACACAAATTCAAATGTCGTCTTGCTCTTCTTGACTTACAACACCTTCCATTTCCTTCAATAACAAATACCACGTTTTCAAATGGGAACCGGAAATTCAAATATCGCTAGTGTTATGTTCTTTTTGTGTGTCCGAAGTACACAGGTTAGGACAAAAAGTTCAAATTGACGAATGTCTTCGGACCAGGTAGGTTCGGACCTTCGCCCACTTGACGCATGACGTCAGAGGGTCACGTGGACCAATCAGCGACGAGTGTCCTTCGGACACAGTTTAGGACATTGCTATTGTAGACGGGCCTTCATACGTAACGACCACGACCACGATTTCAAGTCTGAAGCTTTCACAGTTTACGAGTTTTAAGCGGTGTCGAATCAGTCGAAGTGACACCCAACCCGAGATCAAAGACATTCGTACTCCTGTCGGAAATTCATGTAAAAAAAAGGGGGGGGGGGGGGATGTTTGTAAAGTCGGTTTCCGGACGATAATTTTACATGATAACGTCATAAGAAAACATTGATTAAAAACTACATACTTTTTTAATTTTCAAATATTATTTACAGTTTTTGCAAATTTAATTTAAATAATTTGTTTAAATATAATCACGAACAATTAGTTAAAAAGCCCGCCTTAACCTGTTTGATATTATAGAAGATTTTCTCGCACGGTGGTTGGCATGTTCTTGCACGCTCAGCTCAGGTGGAACGTGACAATGAGTCATGCTTTTTCGTGCGTGCAGCCGGCGTTCATAGATTTATAAGACGTTAACGCGTCAAAAAAATCTGTACCTAATGGCGTAAAACTAAAACTTAAGGGAAACGTAAGCAACCCTAAATCGCTGTCAGCGAACGAAATCTATCAGTTACCTGTCAGAGCCAGCCTACAACGGCAGTACTCCCACGTGTAAACAAATCCCCCCCCCCCCCCCTAGTCAAACTAGCGCCTCCCGGGCTGGGAACATAGGGACGTCATTAACGGGAAGCCAATTAGTGTCACGTGGCCTCGCCTTGAAGTGGACGAGGGTTGAAACCGGGCCAGAGAAAGATGACCAGTTTGTGGTTAGCAGTTACCCACGTGGGCTTAAACACATCTTTATCTTCATCTTAACGTCAAATTTCTTTGCCCTCCGCGCCGTGCGAAAACATCCCAAAACTAGGGCCACCAAAATTTAGGTTACTTCAGGGCCCGGAGAAAAAAAAAATAGGTTGTTGACTCGCCCCTTCAATTTAAGCTAGAATCAAATTTTGTAAACTATATTCACAACACGGGAAGTGATACATGTATTTATACTACGTACACCATCATATTAATTCATCTGTACAGGCATATTTGTAAAAATTTCTTGAAAACCATTTTGGCGCTAAACGAAAAGGAAAAAAAAAATAACAGCTAAGAGGAACTTCGTTTAACATACAAAACTAGAAAAACTATTTTTTTTTATATAAAATTAATTTTTATCATATCAGCAGTTGAGATCAAAGCAGTTTCTTTGATCCATGGAATTCTAATCAAATAACTTAATAACTTTGTATCTTATATCACAGTTATGTATGGTTAATACGAACACCTGTAAAGATAAATTTGATATGGTATAGAATCGTTGAGTTTATTCGATATTTATAAAATGATGTATAGATAACCTCCTGCTGCAGAATTAGTTCGCGTTTGATGTATATTCGTGCCGCATCCAGTAAAAAAAAAAAAAAAAAAAGTTTTACGACGTAATGAACCAAAACGAAACGCTAGATGATCTGGCTATCATTTATTATCGGTACTCTCTAACATATTTACATTGTAAATTACGTCCTATTTTCGAGCTATAAACAATCGCAACACATGTTTCCCTTTCACTCGTTAGAGGAGATACATTGAAATACGTTTTAATCATGTTATATATATGTTTATATACATGCATACACAAATGAGGAACCTTTTCGTTTTGCAAACAAGAACGTAGCTTGATATAATTATTTTTATGTAAATGAGAATTTTTTGTGAGTTCCATAGTTTAGACAGTATTTGATCCGCAATAACTAGAAAATGGACATAGTTATAAATGTGAAATTCACTCTAAATATAAAACACTTCCTAGTTTAAAACAACGTAAATGAAATTTTTTTGTGAGTTCCACAGTTTAGACCGTAATTGTTACCGCTTTAACTAGAAAATGGACATAGTTATAAATGTAAAATTCACTTTAAATATAAAACACTTCCTCGTTTAAAACAACAAATACTAAGAAATTTTTTTTAATATAATTTCAGTTTAACGCAAATCTTTTGTTGGTGCGTAACTCCCGATGCTTTTTTAATTTAATTTAATTTTACTGTGTACTGTAATCGAAATTCCTCAGTTACAATGTTAATGTTGTAATGTATTAAAAAAGACAGAAGGAAAAAAAATATAATGAACGAAACGTTATGGAATAACCTCAACAGTGATTGACTTGTTATTTCAATCTATAGACACATGACATTGTAGCATTTGAAGGAAAAATAAATCTGTTATCGATCACCATTTACGGTCGCGTTTACGTACATTAAAACACGTTATTATGTCATGTATGGTAAACGAAGGCTATTTGACGTCTCCCAACGCGGACAGTTGCCCTAATTTTAATCAACTCTCGTAATTGACCATTACTGGCTGCTGAGTAATCGGAACACACGTAGGCTGGATTAATGAATATTTACATAGTTCCCACGAAACACAAAGTGTCATTTCACCTGATTGCATCGCACGCCACTTTTATTACCTATCTGGCTAATAAATCAAGACTTCGCTCGCGCTATCTCAGGCAGGGCCCCCACATGGCCGGTGCTACCGTTGCTATGGCGACGGGGCCTATGGGTCTAGGGGGCCTGCGAAGGAAAAAAAACTTAAAACAAAAAAAGTAGGCAATTTTAAATAAATCATAGAAAACAATTAAACAGTAAGGCCTAAATTTAGTTACCGATGAAACATTACACCAGAGTAATATTATTCGGAATATGCTGTGCGTACAGAACGTGTCTGAATCTACAACTGTGAGTATCAAAACCACCACCAATTGACGTGACACCATGTTGACGGTGCAGAACACTTACACTCATTTATTTGCCATTATTCAAAATAAATTTACGTTGACAATCAAAACACTGACTTAAAACTAGTTTTTAAACTGTGTTTTAAAAATAATTGTGAAAAGGTTAAAAAAATATAACTAAAACAATGTACATAAAAGAAAAAAAAAACATTTTTTATCTATGTTAGAAAAAAAAGGGGGGGGGGGGGCATCATGAATTCTAGCAACGGGGCCCACAGAATAATGTGGGGGGCCTGATCTCGGGGTATTGCTGATATTTTATAATTGCAAGAAAGAGCATGCGTTTAGTTCCAAACACTTTTACTAAAGAAATAGACCACCACTGCAGAATAACGGAACATTCAGGAACATTCTCCAGTATCACAGAATATTCAGGAGCATTCTTGGCAAGTCTCGGCCACTTCGGCACTCGATTCCCAGATGCCTCGCCGACTTGCCATAAGAAGTCCATTGGCGCGATGTCCTCTTTCGACACCCATATATCTTCGAACCCAGCCCCTGCAGTTCCAAACCGAAACTTCATGGATGGGAAATGGAGGGCAACCATAACATATAACTCCCATGGGGCAGTGAGGGTGGGTTGCAGAGTTATAGCGGTACGCATGTACATACCACGCTTCCATTTATTATATATGTATATATAGGTATATACTGATCATACGTATTTAGGCAAAAAAAAAAACGCGCTCCTCATGTTTCAGTCTGAGAGTCACCACCTATTATGTAGTTTTATACTATAACATCACATGAGAGTGTGTTCGAACGTTTTAGGGCATGCGATAGCAACATAAAATAAAATCCTATTTATGGCACTAAATATTTATTTTTGAGGGGGGGAGTGGAAACCGAATGACATCAAATTGGTCTCAACAGTTTATCGTTTTATATTGAAAATTTGCCTTCGTTAGAGCACATATTACACATTGCAAAATTTGCACAGACCATAACATTGTGTCTGTTAACTATTACAGCTGTAGTAATTCCGGAATATGAGTTGAGGGGCTCGCCTGTCTGGGCACACGTGCGGTGCGCTGAACTTCAGAAGAAACTATGCGATTTTAAAACGGCTCGAGATATCTTAGTGGTGTCTGTTTATGAGAAGTATTTAAGAATACACTGAGGGCGGATGAATGATTCAGTTTCAAAATTTCGTTTATTTAAATGTGTTTTTAGAAGAGTGAAAATGGCTAAAACGCGTGTTTTCAGAATTTTTAGGCATGGAACTCCAGGTAGAAATTCTTGAAAGTACTCAAGGGACTTGCATTACCTACACCTTTATCTCCATTTTTCTGCCATATAACGTTACAGTTACTACTCAGATCTCATAGCTGTTCTATGCACGACGAGAAGACTGCCCGCCAGTCTGCCACCTCCTTGCGCTTAGAGGCGACACCACACTAAAAGCTCCAGCGAGCTTCGCACTTATCATCCCACCTCACCTCTGATTAGACGGGCCCCTTAAATACTAAAAAAAATTATACTCTGCTTTAAAGAAGCCAAATTGTAAAAACCAACTGTCAGAATGTTGTTATGGCTTTAAAAATTGTTGAGGCCGATATGGCGTATTTTTATTTTTATATCTCCGTTACTAACGCAGTTAAAAGCATGCGAGCTACCTAACATGCATACACAGTCGATATTATATTAATTATTAAGTACTCCGCCGTAAAATAGTTATAAGGAGTAAACACAAGCATCACTCAAATGCGGGTATACATATGTTGCATGTAATCCGTTGTGATGTTATCGTTACGTATAACACTGTGACATGACACGTTGTAATGATGTTGGAATTCCCACATTGTCATTCATCCGTTACTACGTGTCCGTATCAAAAAAAGTTACGTCCCGTAGACACACCAGAAGGACAGTTCATTAGTAGCCATGAGCGCAGATTAACTTGCAGCGGCCTCCTTAATTTTTATACAACTCACGTTTAAAAGAAAAAAAGAAAAAGATATAGTCACTTCGTTGGTGTATGTCAAAAGTATTTACAAGTGTACGGTGGTTCGAGTTTGTTGGTTGATTTGAAGTTTCAGGCAGTGAGAGGGCTGTACAAGAACATTACGAGAATGCATCCGACGGAATTCGAATTTTTTTTTCTGTGTTCAATTGGGCCGAAAAAATGAAGAAGAATGACACGCCACTCGTCCGCACTGGTTATTTCATCGACCTGTAACTTCCTTTGATGTGACAGCGAAAAGCCCGACAAATGACGGATCTAGCCCGTTGCGCATCTTCGTGTCAAGTTTTGACACGCAACGCTGTAACGGCTCCCTGACCAAGCATTGAGCGTTATGGTTACGCGGCGGTCGTTTGCGACGTATGGATACCCACCGTCACACTTACTAGCTTCTCATCTGCGGAAATAAACGCTCATGCGCTCGTGAGCGAGTAGTCACTAGCTCCGCCAAGTGTCGATCACAGAGTGCGAGTGACATTCGTTTACCCGCTCACACTACATCTGAAGTGAGTTTACATTTTTTTTTTCTGAATCACGTTGCTGACCATAGCTGTTTTTTTTTTGTTTATTTCAAAATCAAACGAAACCTTACCAATTTTTTTTACTCAACTGTTAATTGAGACCTCGATGACCAATTAAAAAAACAGTAATGGCAGGCGAGTGGCGAGAAAAGTAGACCAATTTTCAAATTTACTCGCTTGATTACATTTATCTTGAAAACTCGTTCAAAAGCTGCGTCCGAATACTAGCCTAATGGATCCCTTAGCTAAAGGATCCACTAAAAGTGCATCATAGTGGACGCGGCGATTTTAGGGTTTCTTCCGAATTCTCACCAGGGATGCCGATGTATCCCTACATGCGTCCACTAAACTCGACACTCGCACCCACTGATGCGTCTCTACGTCCATTAGCTCCGGAATCATGTTTTATTTTGTTTGTGTATAATATTACTTCAGATTTTAAGCATAATGTTTGTTTAGAACATTATAAGTGTAAGTAATAACTCAAATATAAACAAATAAAAACTTTTTTATAATTACCGAAAGGCGAACTTAAACTTATAGTGGCATTTAATACTCACTATAAGTATTTTTAATAATTTGAGATTCAAAACAAAATTTTTATTTTGATCTCCAACATTTATAACATCTACGCTATATTAATTTTTTTAATTGATTGTTGTTATTTACTTTTGGCTGAATATTCGTAGGTATCACGACTCAAAATGGCTACGCGTACATTAGTAGAACCAACTGTCAACAGGTGGTGCTAGCAGTAAAAGTATTCGGATACTATCCGTCTATTACAAATGTGTCCTTTACATTGTATTGTGGCTGCATTTGCTACTGTAATGGGTGTAGGGATGTGTGTGCTATCATCGCATCCTTATGTATTCGGATGAAGCCAATGTAACTGCAGCTCTACTAAATTTTAGATTACTGGCAGACTTACTCTTACGGTCCTAATAAGAAGCAGCGTACCATTATTTACATAAAGCGTGAGTTATGCGGCTGGGGAATATTACTGTGCGTTTTAATCCGTTCATTTATGGCTCTGTTCTTTTGAATATAGCTGACCTATCACCCCGCGCGATTCATCACAACCTTTTTCTAGTGGTATCTGAACGAGGAGGGGGGAGGGAGGGGGTTGGTGGTTAGTTTATGGACCAGTAATCAATTTCGCGAACGCGCTGCAAGCCACATATTTCACACGTAAATTGTGACGTCAGCTACAGGGCAACAGTGTTGTTTTTTTTATTTACCGTCGAAGCATAAAGTGTCACCATAAAAATAAACGAAACTACCCTGAGCATATAGTTGGCTCGCGTTTAAGGAAACAGTGTCTTTCCGTTTGACGTGTGCCTAAATTCGAAACAGTATCGTCGTGCGTTTAATGATCTTTACCTATGCACGCCAGTGGCAATAAATTTTGAACATAGCACTTATTTCACGAGACGCCAATTCGAGGAACTGCTTGTTATGACAAGTGCGTACACCATACTATAAACCGATTTATTCACTCTCGAGTCATGGCCAGTATTTTTTCTTTTAGTGTCCAACTTCAAAAGAGTTTTAAGATAGGCCAAAGCGTGAATTGACTATGAATGTCATTAAATTGAATGACTCCTATAACAGAATCTTTTCCTGACATTTTTTAATAGTCTTCTCCTGGTTTAGTGACTTACCGACGAACAACCGTAAGTAAGCTGTTCCACGAGAAATCTTTGTTAGCTCAGAACACCGTACTGTACATACTCTAAAAGTTAGTTTCACCCGGGGTATAGAATATAAATAAATTTATGTTGTACTTTCACATTTATGCCGCAGAAATCAATAGAAAACAACCCACACGAATTACCTCGCGAAGACAACCTAATAATATACGTGAATGTTTCCACCAAAATACTTGCTTTCATCATGGACGTATGATTCTTTGGTACCGGCTCAGTAATAATTTCGCTGGTGCATCTACTGCGGTATCGTCTTTATGTGCAAGGCTCCCCCCGTTGCGGCCTTAGACTTTGCGTAGCCCTGGACCATTTAATTTTGAGGGATCCTCGAAACTCCTGTTAAACGAGCCTCTGAAACTCAGCACCGGGCAACACATAATAAACAAAATCATCATAAAATAGGTGATTGATACCAATCAAGGAACAATTGCCCACCTACTCTGGTTCGAGAAAATATTATCTGTGTAATTTCAGGTTTCAGTGTTTCAGCATTCTAGCTTCCATTATTCTCTGTACATTTTTTTTAACCCCCCTACCAACACCGGTGCAGCGACTGAAATTGCCGTAACCAGGATTTAAATATTTTTTTTTGGGGTGGGGGATTTTTTTTTCTACAATGATAGTTCTACTTTCCACCATGGTCTTTGTGGAAATTATAATTTCATTAGTAACTTTTGTGTTGAGAAAATTAAAACGTCACCACTAAACGGAATCTTTAAAAGCCGAATGATGCAATTTATATTCAACAGTTGTGAAACCATTACAACATTTTATAGATTAATATTTAAAAAAAAAGTCTTCATAAAGGCAGAGAGTAAAAGAAAATTCACAATTTCTAAGACCGTAAAAGAGTGAATATTAAAATACTATTACCAATAATTTAACAGGATTAAAAAAGTATTTGTCGCAGCCTATCAATACAAACTTCAAGCATCCCATTACACTATATTCTATGCCTCGATGAAGATAAATTCTAGAACAATAAGCAACGGAATATTAATTTAATGATAAACGTAATGTATTATGACACGTGAATAAAGGACAGCATATACTTCAGTCTTGACCTTCGATTCTAGAAATTGCGGAAGTCACTGAACTCTCCTCCGCGCTGTCAGCACAGGCAGTTGGAATCCAACGAACCACAACGCTCACACACGTTCATTAATTACATTACGTCTTAGTATTTAGGTGATATTTCGGGTGAGGAGGGGTAAAAGGAGCATTTCCCCTGGTTTCAACCCGGAGACATAAACGAGTACCAAGGGCGCATATTTAAATGATTCCACAGGAAGGGAAGAATCTGTAGCCAATGGTTTTTCGTGTGGGAGTAACCGATACTATTCATCTCACTACGCAGTCTGCAGGGTTCTGAGTCACTTTTCACGTACGCCAGAAAACTATGGTTCACCGTACCGGAGTTATGGCACGCTCACACGATAGTTATGGCACGCGGGCGCGGATTTCGAGATGAATTATCGTAAGCAGAATGCATTGCAGAAAGAAATTATTGTACGCCATTCTAGCTACACATACCTCCCCTCCTCTCACCCAGTTTCGTCAGCAGCGATCGTCAAGCTGTCGACGAGCATGTCGTATGACGTCACGACCACCATTTTTATTCCATTTTAATTGCCAGACGGCGCTAATGTCGACTTCAGATGCCTGCTGACTGGCAGCGGAGTGAGTGGTCAGTGTAGCCACTCACCACCAGGGGCGTTTGCGTCCCTATTCACTAAATCCAGCACTGGACAAAAAGCAAAGATGACCACGAGTCCAAGTGCCCAACCCCCCGCATGGTAGACTCTTTTCTACTCTATCCAGCTCTTCATCCAGACCATCCTCTGTCTCTCGTATTCTCCTACACTTAATGCATGCAAATTTGCACCCCACATGACAGTGCCCAGGGTTTTCCCTGTGTCTATGCAGGTTTTACCTGGGCCCAACCTATCTGTAGTTATAGTCTAGATTTATGAGTGAGGGGAGTTAGTCATGGCATCAATCGTTGCCATGGCTGGCCAATCCCCTCCTAGCACATGATGCATGCGACCCTCTCCCTGCATGGCTAATACCAGCATGACCAGGCGTATAGGCTTCGGGCTGAGTCGCACCTAGGTCCCTTCTCTAACCCGGACCCCTCACAAATACACTTAGTTTTAGTTAGGTTAAGAAAATAAAAAATTCAGATGCCCGTCAACTTGGCTGACGTCACAGTTAGTTCTAGGGTCACGAGGTTGGAGAACGTTATATTACCCGGAAAATGTTTCTTTAAAACATAGTTTTGGCGTTAATTATTACTCTTTATCATCCCCCGTTTCTCAGTTACGATTGCACCCACAGAGAGAGTTTTTTTTATTTTTTTTTATATTCCACGGAACCCGGGACCCCGTGACGAATAAAAAAGTCAAGTAACTAGGCTAGTTTCCTACCGCGGCAAGAACATCAACCAAACCAAAAACCTTTCTCGACAACACCTCATATCTCCACCACTTATTAATTCCACTATTCCAACCACTATTTTTTTTATCCAATAATATATTTATTTGCAGTCATTTCAATTTTAATACATCTCAAGTTAAATAGTACGTAAAAAAAATTACCAGTTTTGGTTGTTGTTTTTAATATCTGACGATATACATGCATGTTATATTTCAATACAAATAATTCAGTTCATCTGCCCTCCAACAATTTTTTTTTATGTGTTCTAACACTATGGTATTCGAGTAAAATATCTTATAATTAAAATCAATCTGCCAGTTTAGCCCCCAACTTCCTCCTTCCCGGTGGTTACGTTGCTGATGACGAGCAGGGTGTCCACAAGGAAAAAAAAATATTTCGTATAAACTTAGGCGAGAAAAAAAGTACTAGATTTAAAAAAAAAAAGTACTAAATTATAATTTGTTATGGTTTTAACAATTTAGGAAGTTATAATGAAATTGCAATGCTCTAACTTAAATATCACACCACCAACACACATACATTCCATAGTTTTAAAAAATAATTACGCTTAATAATAAAACATATTGGAGTTACAATCATATTATTACATTAAAGAAAAAAAGTACTAGATCTGAGCGCAAATGTACTAGATCTAGTACGAAAGTACTAACTGTGGACACCCTGATGACGAGCGCCAGGAAACGGGGGGAGTCACCGGGGGATGTGGACGGAGTGTAAAGGGGCGGGGAGTCCGGGGAGCCACCGCGCATGCGCGCGGGCTCTCGACGCCGGGGCGTCGCGACGTCCGGCCGCCCAGTGCGCCCTCGGACGCGCCGCGGTGCAGGTCTCGACTCGCCTCGCCTCGCCCCTCCTCACCCCTCCCCCCACTACATGACCACCCCCTCCCCACCGCCGCCGCGCGGGAGGACGGGCCACACGGCCTCATGGCGTTCAGGTAAGCGTCGCGAATCCGCACAGCGCACAGTCAAATGAAAAAGAAAAAGAGTTTTCTTTACACTGACAAAAAAAAAAAAAAAAAAAAGATGTTTGTTCGTGACAAGACCGTGACGTAGAATACACACTTCAGCTACAGTTTATTTATTTTTTTTCCTTTTCAAACATAATGTTCTGCGTCCTTAACTGATGCAGCCGTAAGGTCCCTCGTCTACCTGGGCACTAAAACGGCATGCAGGATGTCGAGATATTAGAGTGGCGTCTGTTTCCGGGGGGGGGGGGGGGGGGAGAATTAAGGTTCTGTTTACGTAATTAGTTGTTAAACTGTATTTACAGAAGAGTGAAAAAGGCTAAAACGCGTGTTTTCAGGATAACTTTTAGGTACAGATTCTCGTTAGCACGCAAGGGCCTTGCATTATACCTGAAGAAGAATTAGGCCACGCCATCTTGGATTTTTTTTTTATCTTTGAACTATAATTGTATTTTTGAACTATTTATCGCTTGTTTTTTGGCATGTCAAAGGCGTAAATCATGTCTCCTAGAACTTTTGTACCTTGTTGCAACCACATATTTACCAACAGACTCTTGTTTGTAAACGCGGGCGACTACAGCTACAATTACAATCACACCAGTATAAAAGTGTTGACTTCATTAAGTAGTCGAAGCCAAGTCTTATGCCATATCGAATCTAAAAAATTAGCGCCGAAGCTTTAATGCAAATTGATAGATGGTGAGGCCTTATCCTCCTTAACATCCATTTCGCCGCCGTATAATGTTGTGGTTACTAATCAAATCTCATAGTTGTGCTATGCACGACGAGAAGACTGCGCGGCAGTCCACAGTCATGCGCTTAGAGGCGATACCGCGCTAGAAGCACCGGCGAGCGTCGCACTTATCATCCCGCCTCACTAGCACACACACACCCGACTAGACGGGCCCCTTAACCTAAGGGTACTTTCAATACTTTAGTGAGGAAAAACTGGTAGTTGTGTTTCCGTATTTTTTCGACGCTAACACAACATACGTTTTCGCTGGTCACTGGTTTCTGTTTTTTTTTATTCACAGAGATCTATTTCCAGCAATAATTTGTGTGCAATCAAGAAGGTAATTTTACAATAATAAATACATGGAAAATGCGTGGCCAACAGTTGGCTGGTTCAACTACCGAATATCTCTACATTTATACTTAACGGGGTGTCACATACCCTTGAAAGCTTTGAATATTTTTTTTTTTTTTTGTGAAACACGCAGGCATGTGAATTCCGTGAACTCAAGGTATTTGAACACTTGAATCTACCTCCATTCATGTCGCTAATGGTTTCGTTGGCTGCCTGTCACCCACTCCACTCCCCTTGTGATTCGAATAGCTTCACAACGAGCTGTGTATCACCGAAAATCATCCATTTCCAGATTCGGACCTCAGTTAAATAGCAGTAGCCTCAAGGTAACAGAATTTCCAGTTAATTAAACTCTTATAATCAAAATGGTTTGATTATTAGACGATTCGATCCTCAACCCAACTGTATAAATTGAATTGCATTAAACGGTATTAACTCTGAAGCAGGATGCAGGACTAGCGCAAAAAATCCCCAAAATCATTGGTTATTTTGCAAAAAGGTTAACATATTTCAATTATGATCTTCAAACGTTCGTTGCAAATGAAGGTGAGCAATTATATGAAAAATTGTGGTCATACTTCTAGAGGTAAGCTAATTTTCAGGAAAATATTCGTTGTTCGTAAAATATTTTAAATTAGTTTCGAAATTTTAAATAAACTATTTTTAAGCGGGACTCATACACAAAATATTAAAACCAAAAAATATTATCACAAGTATGAAGCCAAAAATATTTTTTTGAGAGAATCGAATTTGTTTTCTGCAATATAGTGAGACATTCGTTTTATATGTACAAATAATCTGTGAATAAGATAAAAATATTAAGACTTCTCCATTTTGAGTGTAAAAACAGTTGTATCAGCCAATGAAAAGGAACCCCCCCCCCCCCACTTTTTTAAAGAAAATTTATTTTTTAATAAGTTGACCTATAAAAACATACCATTTACCTTTTTAATATTTACCCTGTTAATAAATCTGAGTACCTTGATGAACCTCTTAGCATGGATTGACTGAGTTTTCAAACCTAAAAATTTTACTGGTATAAAAAGAGGCATTGCCAGGTTTCATTTGTTGTTTTTTTATATTTCACACCAATAAAAAATGTATGTTCACCTGCACTGGTCAGGCAGATCTTCTGTACGCGACCCGACACAGGAAACGTGAAAAACTCAAATGGCTTATCTGCATCTGTAACATCAGCTCCGACCAACCGGAACAGACCCCACTGCGAGGTTGTGACAGGCCCTTAAGACGTGGTCCCACACGTCATGTTGAATTTTTGGCTTTTTTCGCCATTACGTTATTTAAAAGGGCTAATATTTCCAAAATTTTATAACTCGATACCTCCCTTGCGTTTTTGGTTCTGCTACAAATATTTTTAACATATACATTCAATTATTTGTAATATCATTGGGCGTAAAAAAGGAGCGCATGTCCACATAATACTATTGTAACAGCCCACACCTTTGTTATAATTTTATTTATAGTAATACCTATTATAATTGGTGGTTTCGGTAACTGATTATTACCAATTATAATTGGAGCACCTGATATTGCATGTCCACTTGCGCGCCTTTTTACAACCATGATATTGCACCAAATCTGTAGTAACTTGATGTAAGCTTTTGGACATACGCCATTGCTAAAGCACATGTATGTCTGTAGAAGAACCTACAAAAAACACAAAAGACAAAAACACAAATTAAGCAAAAAAAATGCTGTTGTCAACAGGACATAAACACCACATAATATTCTATAACAGGAATATGGTCAACAAACAAAGAAAAACAAAGAAAATGGACTAACAGAACGAAAAAACCCCCACAATGATGACAGCACAAAAATATTGAACAAAAAAAAAGTTTTCTTCTACAGACATACATGTGCTTTAGCAATGGCGTATGTCCAAAACTTACATCAAGTAATGCACTCCCATTGCACAAATCTTTCAAAGATAAAATTTGTAGTAGTCAGTCACTTTTAACTTAAGACATTACAATAAGTTATATATATATATACATATATATATATATACACACACATACACATTGCTTTAACGAAGTCGAATTGAGAAAACTAAACGATAGAAAATTGTAATGGCCTGAAAACAGTTGAAATCAAGATTGCGTATTTCGGTTCCAACCTCTCTCCCTTAAGAGATCGATCTCACATGTAACAATGATTTTTTTTTTAACATCTTGCTATTTCTAATAGTTGAGGGAAATTCCTGTCAATTTAACATTTAGACCTCTCTTGCGTTTTTTTCTGACAGTAATATTTCTCATAGATCTTTACTAAGTGTTACAAATATTGGGCGTAAAAAGTCGCGTAGTAATTGTTATCACCTGCGTGACGTTTTACAGCAATTATAACACTCTTAAAAATATATCTAGAAAATATTTCTGGCATAATAACGAATGCAAGAGAGGTATAGTGTTAAATATACTGAAATAGAAATGAACTAATATTAACCAAGATAGAGAGAGAAAAAAAAATCAATATGGCTTGTTGAGACCCTCCACCTTAAGGGGCCCGCCTCGTCAGGGGTAGGCCTATATCTGTGTTAGTGAGGCGGGATGATAAGCGCGACGTTTGCTGGTGCTTATAGCGCGGTGTCGCCTCTAAGCGCAAGGCTCTGAACTGGCACGCAATCTTCTCGTCGTCACATGATACCTGTGAAATTTGAGCGGTGACCGTAACGTTATGTGGTATAAAAATGAAGATACAGGTGTAATGCAAGTCCCTTAAGTGCTTTTAAGAATCTCTACCGGATGTTTTACGCCTAAAAATTACTCTGAAAACATGCGTTTTAGCCATTTTAACTCTACCAAAAATATAGTTTAAAAACTTAATCCAAAATCAAAAGTACTTTTAGGTCCTCAGCGAACTCTTAAATGCTTTTCGTAAGCAGACTCCACTCGGATATCCTGCCTAGTATTGAGATCGCATTGTTACTGAAGCTCTGCGCACCGTATGTGTGCCCGGGTAGGCGGAGCCCTTAAACGGGACAGGTATTGCTTCATGAGCTGGCGGCAGGTTAGCGATCAAGACGATAGAGAAGCGCTTTCAAAGGCGCGCAATTATCTACGTGGGCTCGCTTCGCGCATCGGCCGGATGCCGTACTGATAGCAGTTCCAATTCAATTTAGCCCTCGTCGGAGCAGAGGCAGGAATACCGGGGTTTAATCACGGCCTAGCGATACTCGCGAGACAGGGTGGTGGCCCGAAAGAATGTGATCACGGGCAGACGTACAGAATGTGATCACGGGCAGACGTACAGAATGTCTCATAACTCGACATCAACCCGAGAACAGTTGATAGGCCAGTAAATTACGGTTCTGAATTGGAAAAAAAAAAAAAAAAAAGACAGTCATAGTTTTCGAGTTATAGGATATTTCATTTTTTTTCTTCATTTTTTTTAATGCCCACCCTGCTCCAATTTATTAGACGCCGACTAGAATGTTTGCTACGCAATCATAAATAACTCTGCTATCGATAACAAATTCAAAATAAAATCAAGAATGCATTACTTTTGAGGGTAAAATAAATATAAAACTTATGGAGTGTATATATATATATATATATATATATATATATATATATATATATATATATATATATAACTGGGAATACCGTAAAAAAAATACTTCGCCAACTTAGCAGATTATTTGAAAATATGGATAATAAAAGGAAATAACTTTCTAAGGTAGCAAAGTAATATTTTTACAGTGTGAATAGTCATAGTTACCCCATCAAAAATTGTTGCCGCATAAGTGCTACAAGGAAATCCACCCCCCCCCCCCCAAGTATAGCAATTTTTTATTTTTTAAAATTGTTAATAATACCAGTATCTGATAATTTGTTGTAGAGTGGGTATTTAAAAACAAAATGTTTGCCAAAAACATCATGTAATTCGAAAACTATGACACTTTTTAATTTTTTTTTTTTTGTATTTTCCAACAGTTCTCGGCTTGACTTTGAGTTTTGGATTTTTAGGGTACGGTGAAAAATAAAAATAATACAAATACGAACAAATAATCCGACTTTGAACATGTTTTGTTCATGCAAACACAAGAGCATCCAGCCTGAAAAAAAATTCACGTTCTTGTACGGCACCAGGATGACCACATCACGCACACAGATATAATTGCTGTCAATATTGGCTGCTGAAACATTTTACCTTCCGGCCAGTAACTGAATTCGATTGGGTTTGTTTGAATTAAGTAAGTAATGACGTTGCCGGTTTCTTGTCCTTTGCGGGGGCGTATCAAAACTACGATGGTCCAATGATATCGCCGTTAAATCTTTGGTTGTTCAGGATTGGAAAATTTCATTGACCCCTATAATCTCTTGTGTTGGAACTGTGTGTATTTTATTCGCAAGAAAATCTGACTGCTCATTCATTAGCCTCTCTGGTGAGGTATGTACGGTCTGTACCATTTAACTCCACGGTCCAGCGTTGGCCAAGGGTTGGAGTCGGGCTGCGGGGTGGTCGCCCTCTGTGTCCGCCCTGCGGATTGGCCGGCGGGCATCGCCCCTCGCTTCCCCTCACGGCCGGCCAATCGGATACCACGCCGCTTTATACACGGGAAGCCTTCATTTCACTGACGAGAGAGCCACACCCGAAGTTCCCCGAAGTTCATGCTCGCTTTTTTTTTCCCGTTCTATCTCATTGTATAAACCGGTGTGGCATTAAATTTTGCGGTCGATTAGGATAGGTTAGCTACATTATAAATACTTTAAAACATTTTGGATGGTTGGTTATATTAGGTAAGTAAAGCTACATTAAAAATACTGTAAAATCATTTTATGGTTGCTTAGCAAATAACTTTTTAATATGTAGCTATCCAGCGCTAGGAAACCGTTTACATGATTTCACAGTATATTTAATGTAGATATCCTAACCAAATCAACCGTCCACAATGTTTTAAAGTAAGCTAACCTAACCTTTTACAATGAACCAAAAAAAAAAAAAAAACCCGAAGATGCACGATCGGGAGTTTGGCTCTCTCATCTGTGAAAAGAAGGCTTCCCTTTATACACACGCCGACACCCGACACTCGTCACGTGACCCTCCCGGGATGACGTCCGTCGCAGCCTCGCCCGTCTGGGGCCGCGGCAGTAGACCGAAAATCTTTTGACCGACAAGCAGTAGACCGAAAATCGTCTGTTTGACAGGCAGTTGACCTAAAATAGTTTGACCGGCTGGCAGGAGACCAAAAGTGAATCCACAGTCATTTAACCAACAGTCGGTAGATAGAAAACGTTTGGCTGACGAGCAGTAAACCGACAATCGTCTGACAGAAAATCGTTTGGACAACAGGCAGTAGACCAAAAGTCATCTCACCGAAAGTGATTCAACCGACAGTTAATATACAGAACAATGTTAGACCGATTGGCAGTAGACCGAAAATCATTTGACCGTCAGGCAGCAGAGCGAAAATCCTCTAACCCACAGGCAGTAAACATAAAATAGTTTGACCAGCTGGCAGTTGATATGATTAATTTCACCTAAAATCAATATACATAAAATCGTTTTACTGACAGGCAGTAGACAAAAAATTATTTAACCGACAGGCAGTAGACCGAAAGCCGTTTAACCAAAAGGTAGATCGAGAGTCATACTACCGAAAGTCATTTAACGGAAAAATATTTTTATTGACATTCCTTTCTCCGACATCTCGGTCAAATGACTTTCGGTCTACTGACTGCTACCCGCCCATTTTCGTTTCAGCCTGGGGCGAATCCACGTAGTTGTAAAGGTAAACCCCTTCTCCGCCACAATTTCAATATCACAATGACTAGCGGCAGCTTTATTTTTTATTTTTCGTGAATAAAACCCTGAACGCTCATTGGACTGAAATGAGGCATGCCCTCGGCAGCTGTTTCTTCCTTGTTATTGGCAGCCGTCCGAAAGAGAAGGGCATTGCCTTGTTTTTGGCTGGGACATTCAGGACGCGTTTGCTACAGCACAAAAAGTTACTGCGATTGGTGT
This sequence comes from Bacillus rossius redtenbacheri, assembly GCF_032445375.1. Lineage (NCBI taxonomy): Eukaryota > Metazoa > Arthropoda > Insecta > Phasmatodea > Bacillidae > Bacillus > Bacillus rossius. Next base: position 43,615,487 of record NC_086337.1, on the reverse strand, counting down.
GCCTGCAGTAGACATGTTACCTGAAAGAAACTCAACCAATGACGAAAAGCAGACGACGTTACGGTGTTTTAACACACATATTTAGTTTCGAAAGGTTTATTTTTCACGAAAAATGCACGGCCCCTTACAATGAAACGCAATTTTGTAGCCGTTGAGGCTTATCTGACAACTTTTAGAATGAACTGATGAACAAATTTACTTCACGCAATCTGGGAATGAAAATAAGTACATGATTACAAACCAATGTATGCCTAGTTAATTTGTCAAATTATCAATAAATGACTAAACGTATTAAAGAATTGTAACTACTGGCTGCTAAAGACGGTACTTTTTATTTTGCATATTTTTTAGAAAGATTTAAATTAATGGTAACTACTGTCTTTATAATTTTCAAGAATGTGCCAGATTCGTCTGACTCGACGCGTACACAGAAATTTTTTTTTCTGTACTTTTACAAAATATGCTTTTGGAACCCAGTTACCAAGAAGTAGTTTGCAATACTACAAGAAATATATTGTAGCTCTGTAAAAAAAAAAAACGTGGATATGGTTAGTTTTGCATACATGAAATACGTTTTTCGAGATAATATTGAGTATGTATTATGAAAATTGGCACATAATTTTATATTTTGATTGATAATTCTTTCATTCATAATTTTTAAAACAATGGAAAAGATGATCAAATAATTAATTGTTTTATTTATTTTGTTTGGTTATGCTTAGAGACCTGCAAAATTCCCGGGTTCAATGACCTCCAGGATAGGCTCTACTACACTCTACACACTCGGGCAAATGCCACCTGTTCATTGGCTGCTGACTTGTGAGTCGTCTCGACTGAGTGTCTGTGATTCGACACTTCTTTGAGCGAGGGTCTCTAACTGGCCCTCATTACTCCAGATTAACAGTGAACCAGTGGTAGAAGCAGCGCTAAGGTATAATTATTTGAATTGTAGCATATCACGAAATTAATCCGCGAATTTTGCAGGTCTCTAGTTATGCTTATTATGTGCGCAGTTGAATACTGGAAAGCTATCAAAGGAACAGTTGACAACACTAATTTAGTTCTTAATAAATTAATACCCCGATCAATATGGGTAGTAATCGCAACGGTAGGCATAAGCGCTGAAATTCTTCACTGGCAGCTGCTGCTTTTAGAAACGTGCTATTATTCCCATTTATTTTAAAATAGCTAATAATTTGCGGCTTCGCTCACGCAATTTCAGGGTATTGCTATTATACCATTGTGAAAAAAGTAATCTATAATTTATTCCGAAATGTTTTCCTAAGAAATGGACACAATGAATTGCTAGGAGAATAGAATATTTAAATTACAACAAAACCGTTTAAGAATATTTACTAAAATAGTTACGCAAATTTTTTTTTAATTTTTAATATAGATTAAGTGATTGATTTTATAACACGTTTATGTTGGGACTTCGTCTGATATGTGTATGTGTATATATATTTATATATATATTTATATAAAGAATAGATGAGTCTGATTTGTCAGTTTTGCGCTTCATTTATGCTATAGAGTCTCAGAATTTATATTGTTTTTCTGACACTCATAATTTAATGCAATATATTTCTATAGATCACATTGCATGATTTATTATCCCCCCCCCCCCCCCCCCCCCCCAATATGTGTTAGTTTTGGGCACTCAATACTCTCGGACAAACAAACTAGAGCTGACCATGCGAGAAGCCCATGGAGTGCCCAAATGAATTCAGTATTGGTCCTGGGATTTATTTGTTCATCGCAAATGCTAACTTTAACGGGAATTGCAAAAATCTTAAAATTGTAATGGCAGATTATTGGGAATTATTATTGGGCTGTTGGGAAAGAACACGGTCTCTGTTTAAGCTGCTCCGGTGAGAATATTCGCCTTCATTAAAGTTTCTACCCAGGTCTGTGATGCGCAGTCTCAAAGTCTCGGTGCATCGAGGTTACGCCAACCTTCAGCTCCAGGGCAAGACTTGACGGACGCACCCAACGATAGCGCGTTACAAATTCAAGGCAACGCCATATATTGAAGAAGTTCAAAAACTGAACTGTTATTGGCGTCGTTATTTCGCTAGCCACCGCGAGCTCCGCTAAGCGGACGGGTTTCGCCAAGGAGAAGGATAGGAAGTTGTCAGACCTCAATGTATGACCGTGTGGCGGACATAGAGAAGTGACGCACATTCACTGTATGTCTATAACTTACTACCATTGCTACTATAATCTGCAAATTCCATTCTAGGACTACTTTATGGGTTATTTATCATAGTTATAAGTTTACAGAACAAAATTTACGCTGTATAATATATGCATGTATATTTTCTTTTAAACAAGCATTGACTCTATAAAAATGTTTCATATCGTTACACTGGCATAATCACGTTCTACAATTAGTCCTAAAACGTCTTAGTATCCTTAAAAGTAAATTCATTGTGAGCAGTACTTCATTTCAAGTGTTTCACTGCTATAAATTTTTTTTTAAACAATTGTACAAAATCCAACATGTAGGTTAATAAACGAAGCAGACTAACGAAACAAAAAATATGTTTAAGAATTGTTTTCAGTTAATTTTATCATAGAGGTTTCTACAGCTCAGGTAAATGTTAATACTATGAAGTTGGGTTGTTAAAAATAGAACAAAAATGATTTAATTTTCGGCTTCATACGATGTCTGGTGTAAGCTTACGTACGGAGAAAAAATTTAATATATTAACGAATTATTATACTTGAATCATTCATAAAAAATGTTCTTTCTAACTAGTAACTCATCAAAGAATAAACCACATAGGCGCCAAAATATTTTTATATATTTTCTAAACAAAATTGGAGGGGATTATGTATTATAAGAAAATAAAAAGATCCACAAACATGAATACAAAGTTATATAAAAAAATGATTTAGAAAAAATAATCAACGATACATTTGGAAAGTAGTATAGTATACAAAACAAAAAGGGCGTAAATGAATTGGAAAAATATTACTAATGCGAAAAGAACATATATTAAATAAAACATATGCAAAAGGTTTAAAACTACTTTTGAGTGTCATAAATGTGATCCCAAATATCGATGTATAATATTATAAAGTATATACATATATAAAAAGCATTACTAAAAAAAGCATAAAATAATAAATTATGCACCAGCATAACTCTCGTAAAACTAGTTTAGTCCAAAGTCTTAATTTCATTATGATTTTTTATTTATGTAAAACAATCTTTTAGTTTTGGGCATCCCGTTTCAGTTCATAATTTTTTATTTACTTTAAACACTGCACATAATTTTTAAAGTTTCTTAATTTTTACTTAATTAAGCTAATGATATGCATATATTTTGTATATTTAGCTCATAATTTTTTTTGATTTTTTTTTGGGTCGTACAAAGAAAAAAATATTAATTACTGAAATTAATTTTTTTTAAAGGTAATGCTACCGGATTCTTCGTGTTACGGTTTGAATTTCTTGGTAGTCAAAAATCCTCACAAAATTGAGAGTTTTGAAAGGCACGCCAGTTTTATAAACGTTTCTGAAAGAATTTCGAGTCATTTACTCGAGGTAGCATGTTGCATCACATTAAAAAAAAACAACTATTAATTTAGTAATTCATTAGATTCTCCTTATCGACAGTACAAAAAAAATTAAAAATTAAAATTTGGCATTTTTTTGATTTAATTAATGCTAAGCCACTTTACAAGTCTACAATTTTAATAGTGTTTGACGTAAAAATAAAATTAGGACCCGAAGCGGGACACACCGTTAAGGTAGTGTGATTAAGACTATCCTTCACGCATAGCTATGAACAGCACCACTTGGGGGCGTACATGCTAAGTTATGCACAATCACGCGGCGAAAGATTAGAGTCGATCCCACCGCTTAACATAGTAGTTATATGCACCAAGTCGTCAGCCTAGAGGTAAATTGTAAAAGGAAATAAAATGTTGTTCGACGATAATCTTTGGAAACTAGTTCCTTAATATTATTTTTTCTCGTTAGCAAAAATGCACAGCAGAGTACATTTTACAACACATTTCTGCAAGTAAGTATTTATTGTATTCTCCCGAATTAATATACGCAAGGTTATACAGCACGCATTTTTTTTTACGTCCCATGGCATACAAACAAAAATATTTTTTCAACTAAGTTTCCAAACAATTTGCATTTATATTTTAAAGCATTTATATTTTACCTTCTTACTTGGCAGTCTTGTGTTACCCTTTGCCTTTTACGTTTTTTTGTACACATCCCATGATTAAAATTGTTATAAATTTAGATGCAGATTAACGTATTAAAATTCTAGGCACAGACATGGGACGTATAAGCCCGTGCTTAATATTCTTTTAATGCAAGAAGAAACAATTAAAACATGCCACCGAAATTGGCATTTTATTCGAAACTTAACCTCCGTTTCCCAATCCTCCCACGTGGTACTGGAAGCTAGTAGGATGGCTCGCACCTTAAACGAAATGGAAAACAGCGACTCCGAAAAGGATCAACTGCTCGCGTGACTGGTAATCAAATTAAGGCTCTCGGCGAAATCCCTAAAGCACAGTTATCCTTTTCGTTCACCCATTAGCAGAGAAAATCCTTGGGATCATGGGCGACGATCTAACTTAAATTTCCCTCGAAGAATTTTTTTTAAAATGTCGTCACGACGCATTCTTAGCGAATTAAGCTGGCCGATCCAGGCTTAGCAAACACAGGAACTGAAATATTCATTACTGGCTGTGCCTACTCGCGTCTTCGTTCGTGGGAAATATTAATTTAGAACGATGCCAGCAAAAAAAAACAAAGGTGCGCATCCTGCGTGGGAACAATTGAACCCATGATAAAAATGTCCTAAATGTTACGCCTTGACATGTCTTACTATTGTGCTAATTTTAATCAAAATCTCTTCGCGTGATGCTGTAACAAACTGACACGCAGATCAAAATAAAAAAAATGTTTGTTTTGACTCTTTAACAATTCCTACTGCCAAACCTACCACTATTTTGACAAGACTCCATTGCAGTTTTATTACTATGCATAGATGTGTTTGAATCCCGGGTGAGTTATAAATGTGTGCAGTGTTGCTAATGTAAGCTTAGGCGGTGTAGTTTTAGCTTCTAAACCACCGCTTTTCTCTTCCAGTTACCTGAATGAAAGCGAGAAAATTAATAAATTTAAAAACCCTTAAAAAAACAAAATAAACGAATACGCGACCTTCATAGTTCAAACTTCTACAAGTGTTCAAGAGTAAATACGTGCAAAACTGTGTAGCTATAGGCTTGAAAGTATCTAGTACTTACTTACTCTCGCGTCCCAGCAGATAAATGCAAGCTCTGGCTACGTTGTAAAGCAAGAAATCGTTACACATACAATATAATAATAGCGGTGATAGAATTTCGTAATTTATGTAGCAAGAAAGATCAGTATAAAGAGAAATATAACAATTTTTTTAATATGCTTCTTAAAATTAAAAAAAGAGGCTTTCCGAATAACAAAGAGGAGATGCCACTTAATAAAAATTAAAAAAAATGTTATCGACAGCTGAACTGCACCAAATTTATCACGCATCGGGATTTATGAATTTGCTGTAACTTTTCCAATTATGATATCGGCACTCTGAATTCCGTAGATATTTTTACTCCTATAAATTCTTGCGAGGAAGTTCCGAAGTGTCGAATTTCCATAAACTCTCGTGTAATTAAACGTCACTTCTGATTGGCTGGGCTTTTAAATGCACAACTGGACAAGTCGAAAGTGGATTTTCTTTTCTTGAAGATGATAATTTGCAATAGTCAGCGACCAAAATCAGGGAATCACATCGCAATATTTAATTTGAAATTTTTTTATTTAATCTTGAATGGTGGTTGGGGGCCTTCCATCGCGATGAAAGACTAACTAATTTCTGGCGTGTCAGCTGTCAACTAGTGGAAAGCTAAGTAGTAAACGGAACCAAGTTCGTTGCCTGCTTGCCATGGGGCATCTGCGCTGCGGTTGGTCATCCTGAGGCCACCCAAATTCAAACTTGCGAGCTACTGTTCGCGCCTGTAAATTGGGAGGGTTTCGTTTCCAGACGTACGATCCTCAAGAAAAGTTGCTTGTTGTGGCATTTCCCTTCGCTCTTTACATTTATGCCTCGCAATTTGTGAACAGCCTGTAGTCTTATACTTACCAGAATCTTACTTCAGGTGGCCAATTAAGAGACGTCTCCTTCTATTGGCTCAGGTGTCAGCCAAAAGCTCTACCCTGATTGACACTGACACCTGTGCTAATAGGAAGAGACCTCTCGTGATTGGCTGATGCTTGAAGAAGACCCTTGGCAGTATTATGTAGAGCCTTACCACCGTCTAGCGCTCAGCTGATTTCTCAACCTCTGAGATGCTTGCAGCTTGTCGGCTTCCAGAACGAAACTTCGGTCCAAACAACCACTTTGTACGCGTCTCAACCTCGCAGAGGTCGACCGCTCGGGGGGACGCACCACAACGCCGAACGTACAATAACGCCGAAAACCATAACGCCGAATGCCAAATTGACTACAACGCCGACAGCTAGAAAACTGCTGTGCACCACAACGCCGAATTACCACAACGCCGAAATACATTAACGCCGAAAAATGTCATTGCAGGACTGCCACAAAGGTTAGGTTAGGTAATGTTAGCACACAAATTCATTCAGTTGTTTTTCATTTTGCTCCTGTGCCCCCCCCCCCCCCCCCCACCTCGCAGCAACATTTATCGGCGTTACTGTATTTCGGCGTTGTGGCACACACAGCAGTTTTCTAGCTGTCGGCGTTTCGGCCAATTTGGCATTCGGCGTTATGGTATTCGGCGTTATGGTATTCGGCGTTGTGGTATTATGGCGTTGTGGTATTACGGCGTTGTGGTAACGACCCGACCGCTCGGTTCGGAACCGACCAGGTGCTCGTGAACGGAGGTGCCCACGGGACAACGGCGACGACGATGACGACGGCTGTGAACTACCCCCCCCCCCCCCCCCCACGACAGACCCCCGCTGCCGGGGACATGACCCTCCATCCGTCCCTCTGGGTCCCCGCTGTCGCCAGCCGCGTTCCTGGCGTGAACACGCGTCTCATTGTCCCGGCATGCCGGTTCGAAGAGTGAAGTGCAACGGAAAAAAAATAAATTGGTTGTCTGTAAAGTCGGTTTACGGACGATAGTTTAACGTGACAACGTCATAACAAATGTAATTATTGCATACTTTTATGAATAAAATGGAATCATTTTTATTTTAATAATAAAAGAATCAATACTTGAAATTGTAATAGTAATCAGATTTTTAAAATGCAAGAATAATTAACCTTTATTTCCGAAATTGTTGTTGTAATAAGCAATGAAAACCACATTAACTTTTCACTTCACTTTATAAACAGTCGACGAAACAGTTCGCGTGTAGATGTAAGTTGTGTGCTGCCGCTGTCTTTCTTCTCCTCGGACGCATAGGCCAATCGAGTGGAAGAGAGATAGATGCGGCGCAAGCGTACAATGAGCGTAACGGGACACAGCTTAATGGAACAATGTGTGTAACGGGACACATCGTAATGGAACAATGTGCGTAACGGGACACTTTTTCGTGCGTCCAGCCGGCGTTCATCGATTTATTAGACGTTGTCACGTCAAAAAAGTATAGATAGATTTTGAAACGCTATAAAACACATACCGGGCTTATTTTATTCGAGTTGCGCGTACACAGGTACGTACGCGCCGTTATAAACGGTTTTGGTACATTTGCAGGTCACTATGCTTAGTTGAGGCTAGTTTATCTAGCTTCTTTGAGAGCGGACATCGGACACATGCGTTAACAAATTTGAATGAAACGCAATAATTTTGATCAGAAATTAATAAAATATTCAAACCACGTTTGAAAGTTTTTTAAAAAAAGTGTTTACAATATAAAAACTTTCAGACGAAATTGTTGGAGGATAGTGCGAAAAAAAAATTACAATTTCGAGGCACATGGCGAATTTATACAAACGGAATTTCAAGGAATGACGATTAGAAGAATTAACAGCCGAACGGACAAGAGTCTGAAGGAAAAGGACGAAAGCCAATATGGCGGACGTCGCCCGGCCTAGTATACGTGTTAAATACGACGTGTTCACGTTCAAAACTTGCAGCCGTGTCCCAACACATACAACACACTCTTTCCCTCCCCATACTCTTTGCCCGACCAAGAAGTTTTCTCTCGACGTCACAAGTCTGGCGTTTTGCGTCCTCCCATCCAGTTGGGGTCACGTGGTCCTCTGGGCGGTAAAATAAAATTGGGCTCAGATTTTATAGCCCGTCTTCGAGCGATAGCTTTGGGTCTCCGGAAGCCATGCAAGCTACCCGAAGTTGGTTTTATTCTCTATTTCAGCAACATTGAATCCAAGCCCACGATGGGTAAAATAATAATAATAAAAAAAAATCACATCAAATTTTATTATCATCATCCCTGGCATGCTCAACTTGCGAACGTAGGTGGTTACAAATATAAACTGAATTTCCTCCCTCCCATGTTTTCAATAAATATTTCCTTACAACCCCTTAAAAAAAAAAACCAATAGCCCGCATATTTACAAAATTGCTCTGACAGAAACGGCACACTGTAAGAAATGTTTATTAATGAAGGTTACGTAAGGGAATTTAATATTGGCATATTTATAAGGTACTTGCAAATGTCGTTTGGTTGTAGTGTAACTTCAGATAAAACTGTTTGAGGCGACATTGCAAAGTACATTTGAATCCAATGACAATAGTTTAACTTTTAACCATATTAAAACGTTGGTAGGAAAGACAGAAAACGTGGTCATCCCTGTATTGTTAATTATTGTTTATTATGTTAAGTTTGTGGTTTCATGAGCGTTTTAAAGGAAATGTTTAGAGACTGGAAAAATTTGCGAGTTCAATGACCTCCAGGATAGACTCCACGATCCTGTGCCTACTTGGTCAAACGGCGCCTGTTCATTGGGTGCTGAATTTTGAGGTGTCTCAAGTGGGTTAACTTGTGATTGGATACTTTATTGACTGATGGTCTCTAATTGGCCAAGAGTCCTACATATTAATAGTGAACCAATAGCAGAAGCAGAACAACGGTATTTGAATTTTAGCATATCACGAAATGAACCCGCGAATTTTTCCGGTCTCTAGTAATGTTGAATAAAAGATATGTTATGCAGAAAAAAGACAGACGACGCCATGCACACTTGAAAGACGTGCAAGTCTCTGCTGTAACAATCGTCTTGCTTAGCTCTAGTGAGCCCGAGACTGAAGTAAACTTATTTAGGCCGTTGTGCCAAGACACAAACGTAAGGGTCGAGGGGTTGAATGTGCTGCATCTGTACCATAACCGTATTCCGAGGTCACGATAGGACACGGCCTGTCCTTTATTTGTAGAGAACGGATTTCGGTGTCCTATCCGTTGACCGATCTGTTGCCGCAAGTTCCGTGCACGACCAGAGCTTACTTTTTTTCGTTTTATTTAGTCCAGATGGCTGTCCCGTCTCTGGCGCCATTAACTCGAATATAGTAGTAATTTTTTTGACCATCGTGGGATGTGCCAAGCGTCTTGGTGTGCGAAATTTAACTTTATGATAGCAAAAACTATCCTGGAATACATTTTTTTTGTTGAAAGATTTGTGCAATGGGAGTGCATGACTTGATGTAAGCTTTTGGACATACGCCATTGCTAAGCACTTTTTCTGTAGAAGATAACTAAAAAAATACCCAAAAGACAAAAAACAAATTAAGCAAAAAAATTATGTTATGAATTATTATGTGGTGTTTATATCCTGTTGACAACAGCAATTTTTTTGCTTAATTTGTGTTTTTGTCTTTTGGGTATTTTTTAGTTTTCTTCTACAGTAAAAGTGCTTAGCAATGGCGTATGTCCAAAAGCTTACATCAAATAATTGCAACTGTAAAGGTACTTGAGAATATTAGAAAGGCCGTTATATTTTTTGTGCGATGGTGCTGCTATCTCTGGTAATTTTGCAGTAAAATTGTATCGATGGTTGCGAAACGTCCGCTAGAGAATGCGTTGTAAACCAGTTTCTAGCCTCGCGCAGGGCGCCGTCCACTAAAACGGTTGCCGATTCGTTTTCGTTACTGGGATTATGTCTGGACACGTTCTGGAACACGGACCGCGAGTAAGGTTGCGGTTGTGTCCCAACAAGGCAGTGCTTATTCGCTACCTTACCCGAACGTCTTGGAATATAGTCCCTTTAATGTATTCGCTGATATTCTGTAGTTGTCTCAAAAAAAAAAAAGAGGAAGGTGATTGATTGTAAGGGAATTTAATATCGGCGTAACTACGAAATATAAAGTCTACGATTTTTATTCGCCACTGATAACTGCACATCGAAGAATACAACTCAAGATAAATAAGATTTAGTAGTAGTTCCGGATAACTGGATCTTCTAAGAAATTATGCTGGGTTACGACTTTATGGAGTTCTGTGTTTTATTGTGAAATGCACGGGGCAAGAAGACGTGATTCGCTGTATTATATATATATATATATATATATATATATATATACACTCCAACATACATCTTTTGAATTCGTGTTAAATTTAAGTAAACTGAGCTTCCGTAAATTCACAAATATTCCTTTTTTTTTTTTTAACCAGCGTTCTTTGTATATTTAATGTGAAGATTTTTAACAGTGTAGGTAATCAGGTTAAAACCGGTATTTCAATCCGCCAAAGCAACCAATTGAGAATACTTGACATCTCGAAATTTAGGTTGATCACGCCCACACGCGCGCGCGCACACACACAAACACACACTATATATATAATTTTCATTTGCACAATATTAAAAGAAATTTAATTTTGAACAAATATTTCATGTACATTAAATTGTAGTGTTTGTTGTATCCATCATTTTATCAAAGGACCCCTTAGGCTCCTTACAACTAACTAGTAGAGAATAAGCGAACATTAAAAAAAAAAAAAAAAAGACGGAGGTTGGAGTTGCGACCCATAAGACGTCCACGTTTGCTTGAGACACATATTATTGTCTTCTTTGAAGCTTACGCCATCCAAAGTATGGAGTTTTTGTTATAACGGTATTTTTACTATAACAGTAAAACCAGAGAAAAAGCTCCCTTTCTATTGGTCTCCTGAAATAAAAATGGTGACGTGACAGAAGATATACTGTGAATCAGTTTTAGCTTTGTTAAATTTATTGGGTTTATATTATTTTACCAACTGGTGGGTGCTTTTACGTTACGTGCACAGTAAGAACATAAAAATAAAGGGTAAGATTGTTTGCAATAAAATCATGGCTGTCAGAGGCAGGCGTCGACACAGAGGCGGAGCCACAAGGTTGAAGCCGGCCTGTGATTGGAAACTCGCCGGCGTCTCCGGACGCAAGTGCCTCTCAAAGGCACTGGGAACAAGGCACGGGGGAGAGAGAGAGAGAGAGAGAGAGATGTGTTCTCTATGGCTGGCCGGTCTCCTTTCGCCGCTGGCGAACCGTGAGGCAGAAGTTTAGGGAAGCCACCGGTCGCTTTGGAAAGCATCCGCTACGTCGAGACATCGAGAGGCCGGCAGTTCAGAAGGCCCCTGGTCATGACGGGAAGACAGGCGCGCCAACTGCTGAAAACTGGAATTTCTGCACCAGCACGAAACATTAATTCTCCGTAAAAAAAAAATATCACACACACACATACAAAGGAAAGTGGGAAACTGTAATAAAAGCCCACGATTTCCGCGGATCCTTACGAAAATATCGTTATTTCTCCTTTAAAAAAAATATATATATTTAAATTGTAGATTTTTCATTAAATTTTAATTTAATTTTCTGGCCACTACAATACATACTTATTTATTTCAAGTAGTCATTATTTTTTTGTACAGGAGGTTTGAATGATGGCGGAAAATGTTTGGTTAATGAAGATCACTCAGCTACATGACACACTGATGTTACGATGTGGAAAATTAATACTCACAACTAAGATAACACACAGTATTTTCATTCTTCAATCGTTCTCTAAGGCTCTCAGACACTTAGACATAGGCCTACATGCAGAGGCGACAGCGCGAGTACAGGAAACTATAGATGAGGCTTTAACAAAATATTTACTGTTGAAAGCAAAATTGTTAAAGGTTTCAGCAGAGCTCGCAAATAATTTAAAAAAAAAAGTCTCAACCCAGATTTTCTGCTAGGAATATATTCAACATGTGTAAACAGTCGCGCAAGTGATAATTACGAAGAATTGCGCGCATTTTTACAACCATGATATTACACTAAGTGATTATCTGTTGAAAATATTTGTGGTATAACAGCATCATTCTGGCAAAAAAAAAAACAACCTTCATATTCAAGTTTTAAGAGATATGCAAGTGTTGCTTAAGGAATCAGATTGAAACCGAAATAATTTCAATCAATTAATGAACAAATGTAGCTATCTACAATACGGATTCGTTCAGGTTTACACCCATACAATAATATGAGGCGTTGATCGGTTTGGAAGTTGGAATTTGATTCTCAGTCATCTCAATAGAGAAATAGTCGTATCTTGACTAGGGCTTACAAGGCGAGATGTTTATGCGTCGGTTTGGCATTAATTTCCGTAGTGTGGAACATACAGCATCTCCAATGGGGTAAAAAAACTAACACATATATATTTCACCATATCATCACAGGGTGGCTAAAAATAAAGAGAAAATTAATAACGATGCTCAAATTGCTTAGTTCTTTTTAACCGTGAACATATATATATATATATCCATTTTTGTTGGACCAGCTTCTCCTGCACAAACAAAAATAATCAATAAAATATTAGAACTTTGATAATGCAATAAATAAATGCCAAAAAAATTATATTTTAATAAATATTAATGTATTTACAAAAAAACCAAGAGTCAAACATAGATATATATTAGAATTTCTCAGATCCTTTTCTTCCTTTCTTGAATATTTGCTTAAAACTCGAAAACACGAAGGAAATTTGTTTCACGAGTAAAACTTAGTAACTTGGTTTGTAATTAGCTCTTTAATTATGGTCTAAAGCTGTAAATAAATAATCAAGAAAACCTCCCAAGTTCTCTCTTTGTGGCTTCGGGTTCGCAAAAACAATTAGCGCTCAACAAGTGGCTGAAGTTAACTAGGGCGTAGCATACAAAAGCAAAAGAGATATCTTGGGAAGAAGAGCGTAAGGAAGTATATCATGCTGGTAGCTTGGGGGTGCATATTCCTAGGCGGATATCAGAGAGGACAATATTGTTATAAAGTGCAAGCTTCGGAATGCAGAAACCCTATATGGCAAGTAATTATCAGTGAGGCATGTTTAACTGAAACTATTTTTTTTTTAATGTGTAACATCTTAGCTCTCATTATAGGCCTACGGCATTTGGTAGGAGTAATTTCGTGAATGGTATGGAAGTCGCATGGAACAGAAATCCACGATATTACACGGTTGAAAATATTTGTGGCAGAAAAAAAAAACAAATGCGAGGGTTGGTATCGGTTAAAATTTAAGAAATAGCCATTAAATAAAAGCACTCACTATAAAAAAATTGGCTGTCTGTAAAGTTGGTTTACGGACGATAGTTTAACGTGACGTCATAACAAAACATTGATGAAATGATTGCATACTTTTATGAATAAAATTGAATATTTTTTATTGAATTATCACTATTTTGTATGGATACAAAGAAGGAGTGAAATGAAATCTACAATTTAATTGATAAATTTACTTTTATTTGCACTCAATAATTAAAATATGTTTATTACTTTAACGGAAAATTAGGAAACGAATGGGAGTGTTTCAAGTTTAATGTGCCTCGAAAAAGTCAAATCAATGGTTGTACCAATCGAGTGGAAGAGAGATAGATGCGGCGCAAGCGTACAATGAGCGTAACGGGACACAGCGCAACGGGACAATGTGCGTAACGGGACACTTTTTCGTGCGTGCAGCCAGCGTTCATCGATTTATTAGACGTCACGTCAAAAATACCAATTTTCCCAAATAATCTGAAATTCTTAGAGGAATATTTTAACTTTGAAAAGTAGATCTTTACACTGCTACTGCTTATGATTATGTCGCAATACGTGTTCAAAAAGAATGTTACGTCACCATAATTTCAAATATTCAGTGACCCTAAACTGAGCCATACTTCAGTCATTTTGAGCTGGTCTGTAAGGTGCATTGGAGCATAATTATTTTGAAGGGAAAAAATGATCTGGCTCTATGGGAAACCACCTGACAACACCCTTGTTATCAAATAGTTTCGAGCGAGCGCGAACACACACCACCAAATTGCGTGTTCTCCCTTCGAGGTCATCCACCTCGAGCGAGGCCTCGCAACCTTTTATTTGCATTCGGACGCCGACAAATTGACTTGACCAATCCGAGCCACCTCTGCAGCGGGGCGGCACTTGGCGGTTGCATTCGAAAACAGCTTTGGTCAACGGTCCTGTGATTGGCGCGTTGGGTAGTTAAATTGCCGGGAGGGGGGAAAGGGGGGGGGGGGGCGCTTGCAGATATCCGGGGCAATTAGTTTTTGCCGGCGCGGCGGCGGTCTGGGAAGCTGACCAACTGCTTCGAACACTGCCACATCGTAACGAGAGAGGAATGGAATTGCACAGTTGTAATATGCATACACATTCCTGGAATTCCCACGTACTCTAGTGTCTGTTTTAGGGGCTCTTCATCATTTTATACTGAAAGTTAACACGTCCAGCTATTAGTTGGTGCTAATTAATTTCAGCCCCAATTTCAGATACACGGGGATTAAATTCCTGATAGTTAAATGGTTTGTTGACTTTCGTAAAAACAAAGAAGTTAATAAAGGACTGTGTTTTCTAGGCTTACTGGGGAGGCAAGAAAAACAAATCAGTGTGAAATAAAAAAAATAATAAACCCAGCCAACAACGAACTACAGACAATGCTACAAAGTTTTAACACACATCTGGTCTAAGAATATTTTCACGAAAATTACATAGCCCTTGTAATGTCTCTTATCCCCCCCCCCTCCAAGAGTATAACTCTGTCACAAAACATTCTTTTTTAACTTTTAAGTCAACTTTTCGTAATCAAGAAAAAAGAGCGCAAGTAGCAGAATTTAAACTAATTTTTTTTTTTAATATTTTTTATCAAGCGAAAAATACGATATCACAGCTAATAAAAAAATTATTTGAGCGCGAGAACGCTGCGAAATTTGATCGCACTGCTTGAAAGTATTTTCTGTCGACATCATTCGAAAAAGTCATCCAAGCAAGCCACGTATGCAGCTATATAAATCCAGCAGGAAACTGACCTGGCGGTATTTTCCGGAAATAACGCGATATATCGTTCTGTTAAATGTTTTTTTTTTTTTTTTTTTTTTTGGGAGGGGGAAGGGGTGTGTGTTTCCGAACGCAACGCTGAGAGTGAAAGCACTTTCTGCAGCAATCCACAGGGAATTGCAGTCGACGGTAAATCACGCATAGAAATGTTCCCCGGTACAAACCAAAGGCCAATAATTTTCCATCAAAATAAATCACACACTGCGTTGTGAGTTCGGCTTGAGAGCAGGGCAGGTGGTCGTAGCGGGGACTTACAGATATTAGGGCGGTATTCCAAGACTTTCGGGTAAGGTAGCGAATAAGCACTGCCTTGATGGGTCACAACCGTAACCTAACTCGCGGGCCGTATTCCAGAACGTGACACAAACCAAATCCCACCAGTAAGGGAACAGAAAAGGAACTGTTTTAATAAACTGTGCCCTGCGCGAGGCTAGAAACTAGTTCCAACGCATTCTAGCGGACGTTTCACAACCATCAATACAATTGTTACGGAAAAAAAAAATACTAGAGATAGCAGCACCAACCTCCACGAATGGAACCGCCTTTCTAATTTTCCCAAGTACTGAAAACAAGCGTTATAACCCTTTTCTCTCTCCTAAAAATACAGTTAAAAAACTAATTACGGAAACAGCATTACTCATCATTCCTCAGCGTATTTTAAATTTTTTTTCGTAAACAGACCTTACTCGGATATATCGAACATTTTTAACAAGTGAACTGCAACTAGGGCTAGTTAGTGTAGTTGTAAATAAATTTCAGCCAACGCGTGCAAAGTTCTGACCATTCTTCAGCCTCGTGGTAGGTAGGCCCTACGTTGCGCGGTCGCACCCATGGGGAAGAAACTCTAATTGCCGAGACTAAGACAAAGTTTTCGAAGTAGTTGTTGGCCTACCCGCTTTTATTATACATAAAATAACATAGCTACATTAACTGTGAGAAGTAATGCATCAGATATTATTATCAGGCAAACAAACCAGTGAAAAATTAACTCACTTTAATTTTGGTAGCCACATATTTTGTGGCGTGGCATACCCTACCGGAAATACTGCATCTCCTACTCATTCACATAGAACACGGTTTATTTATTACGTAACAGTATTTAGAGTATTTTTTTTACCGTTTCTTACTACTTGTTCTATGGTCGCACTTACTGGCGCCTTCAACGTAAACAAAAGTGCTATTCTCTCACTGTGTTGCTGTGTCGCTGACAAGTTTTTTTCACCGTTCCTTCCGACATCATAACCCTTCAGCTGCAAACACTTGCTGACTACGACATTTATCAGGACAAATCTCACCCTCGTATTAAAGAGTAGCTGAAACACGCCATCCTCCTTCAAGTGCGTCGCCTACCCGGGCACATACGGTGAATAGAGCTGCAGAAAAAAATAACGCAATTTGAAAACTACTCAAGATATTCGAATGGGGTCTGTTCACGAAAAAGCATTTAAGAATTCGCTGAGGGCCGATAAGTAGTCTGTATGCCCAAATGTTTTTTGCTTCTATTTTAGTTACGCCCTTTTGAATATTTATATTAAATATATTTTTCTTTTCTTTTGTGGTCACTTGATTTCCTTGTGGCTAAAATTACTATCGGTAAATAGCACATGCACTTAATATATATTAATATAATTTCTTATCGGACATTCTTAATCGTTTATATAGCCTATATATATATATAAATAAAATCAGTAAATAATTCTCATTTGCCAAATTTTAAAAGAAACTGAATTTTTGTTAGTAAAAAAAATTAATTTACATTAAATTTAAAGTGCTAGTTGTATTCCCCAATTTTGAACGGGCGCCATAGGCGGCTTGCAACCCCCTGGTTTGTCCTACGCCCCACGCAACAGACGCCCCCCTCCCGTCCCGCGACCTGACAAAGGACCGCCTGGTGCTTGGTCCTCCGGGGCGGCGGGGATAACGGCCGTGCGATGCTAGGGAGGAGGGAGCAGCAACAGCGAGAGGCGCTGGCGGTGTTTGTCGACGGGAAGCATTCTTTTCACAGACGAGAGAGCCAAACGCCCGATCGTGCATATTCGGTTGTTTTTTTTTTTGTTCACTGTAAATAAATATGGCGGTGTTGATAAAAGGAAAGACCACAAACAAGGCATCGATATTTATTTGTACGCCGCCGTATTTTTCCGTTTGCCGTGGGTCCGTGAATGTTTATTTTGGACAACTCATGATAACTAATGGTCAATTAGGTTAGGTTAGCTACGTTATAAATACTTTAAAACTTTGTGGACGGTTGATTTGGTTAGGATGGCTACATTAAAGATACTGTGAAATCACGTAAACGGTTTCCTAGCCCTGGGTGGTACATATTAAAAAAGCTATTTGCTAAGAAACCATAAAATGATTTTAGAGTATTTTTAATGTAGCTATACTTATCTATTATAACCGACCATCCACAATGTTTTAAAGTGTTTATATTGTAGCTAACCTATCCTAATCGACCGCAAAATTTAAAAATTTAATGCCACACCGGTTTATACAATGAGATAGAACGGCGTATGACGTATGAATAAAGCTGGGTTTACGATTGATTTCCTTAAGAATTATAACTTAACATCGAGCACACGATTAAGTCAAAACTACATTTTCCAGTTCATGATTGACATAGAAGTCGTTAATTCTAACCAATCACAGCACAAAACACATGGTCGGCCATTGTTCGAAACGGAGAAGCAGTTTTGAAATAGGTTATTGAAAAATGGGATATATATATTTTTCGAAATGGATGATGATTACAAATGACAAATATACGAATTCTAACCCAAAATACTGCCTCGCTCGGTCCAATAATAAGACATAAACATCCGGTTGAAAGGTTCCGGTTTGTTGTGATTGATCGCTTCCCTTAAGTGCTAACGAAAAATATAAAATATAAACATTTCTGTTAAGTCTTAAGTCATCATGTGGTTCGCACACGACCCGTCAAAATTCACACACGACAATTCTAAATCATTCCACTAGTTTACATAGAGTCATGTGGTAAGTACACGACTAAGTCTTAAGTCTTAATTCTTAATTTTCAATCGTAAACCCACCTTAAGCTACATCCCAAATATACACCTGTTGTGGTACGAAAAAAAAAAAAAAAAAGCGAGCATGAAGTTCGGGGAACTTCGGGTGTGGCTCTCTCGTCTGTGAAATGAAGGCTCCCCCCACCCCCCCCCGGGCCGACAGCGAGAGGCGCTGGCGGTGTTTGTCGGCGACGGACGACGGCCGAGTCCGCGCGAGGGACAGCAACCCCTCCCCCCACCCCCCCGCCAGCTCCCGGATACCCCCTCCAAACCCCACCACCCGCCTCGTGTGTGTGCTCTACGTGCGAACTGCCGCGCCATGAGTCCGGCGATTTACGATCCGGCTCAGCGCGAACAAGAGTTTGCCCGCCGGCTGCAAGGGTGACGCAACGGTTTAAGAGAGAGAGGGGTGGTGGTGGCAGAATCCTGAATTATTCCGCTCCCGTAATTTATGTTTTCGGTCACTAGTTTGTACTTGGGATGGACAAATCAAACATTTTCAAAAATACCATCAAATTCTTAGTATCCTAAGGATTCTATATTCCAGGAAAAAACAGCCAAAAAATAAAAAAAAAATATTAAAGAAAATAATAAAAAAAAAACATATATTCTAGACCGATAACCCGTGGAGTTTACTAGGTCAAAATTTATTCTTCATACCTATCCTGTTACCATTCCTCAAGATAGAGTACTTTTAACATCTAATTATATAAATAGAATTACAATATGTTTTGATTCTGGAAACCTAGTTTGTGAAAGAAGCTTTTAAAGCGTTGAAGGTTTCAACAATATACATACCTATTTTTTTTTTTTTTTTTCCATTTCATGTAAATTATTTTATTTTCTATCGTTGATACCTAGATTCGGATTCGATGGGTAAATTTAAGACACTCTTCGGTATGATCAAACATGTTTATATTATTTTTTAACTACAATAATACTTTGAAAAATAAGATAAAACCATAGTTTTTATAGCGACTTTGCAAGATTTCGGTAATGCGCGGAGACCGAAAAAATTCGCTGAGGGGTAAAATTGAAATACTTCTACCATTGTGCTGAGTTTGCTATTGGCTCGCAGTTCAAGCGGAGTACTGTGGCCCAGTGGTAAACGCTTGACCAGAGAAATGTCCAATCAGAGACTAAACGGCGAAGACGTATCTCAAGTCAGTAGCCAATGAGCAGGTGACATTTTACCGATTATAGAGAGGACTATCAAAGCCATCCTGATGGACAATGAACCATCCTGATGGTCAATGAACCCACGAATTTTTTGCAGTCCCTAGCAAAGCGTTGAAACAAAGTTTTAAGGATATATATTATATTATATATATATATTTTTTCGAAATTATGAAGTTCTCATTTAACTGGGCGGTATTCCATGCTACCCAAAAAAAAAAACCCCCTGGACATCAGCCCTCCACAAAATTTGAAGCCGGGATTTTGTAGAGCGTGCGCTTGCGCATTGGATGTGTTCGTGTGTGTGTGTGTGTGTGTTCCATTGGCTGGCTGAGCCTCCCCCCTCCTCCCCCCCCCTAAGGCACCACCCACATTCCCCATCGAAGTTACCCAGGGCACACACTCACCCCACCCCGCGCTAGGCCCTCGTGACAAATGGGATCTCCTCCCCTCCTTCCACCCCTTGCGAGAATCGAGCTCACCCGACGTTGACGCAATCGACCGAAACCGGTAACCGATACGACTGCTATCGATCCTCGTCCATGGGAAGGGGCGGCGGTTATTCCCGGGCGATTGTTATAGCCTTCCCTATTTACGTTCTCGCCGACAACGAAATCGTATACAAAACCTGACGTACACAAATAACGCTACCATATCCACACCACTTGCCTGCGAGTTATTTAGAAGAAAAGAAAGAAAAAAAATATGTAAGCGAGTGTTTCAGTATTCAGAGAGATCTCACCTCGGTAACGTGCAAATTCACGGATATAAATTTAAATACAAATAATTAAAAATAATGCCGAGAGTAATAAAATATACTGATCATAAAAATATTCTCTTTTCAAGTACATACCAAAATCTCTAGACGCGAGTCACACACTTAGGCCGGCCACACACGCTCCGGTTTTCCTCAGAGGTCTGCCTCAAGGTACAGAACCTTAAGGTAGACAGGAGTGTGTGCATGTTATTGTACCTTGAGGTTTCCTGGAAAGAGGCGACCGGAGTGAAAATCGAAAATACCTTCGTTTGACACTCAAGGTATGCCTCTTACTCACACGTTTCCGGTGCGTGTAGGATTACCAGACACTGATAACAAAAAAGGAGGACATTCACCTCGCAAAAGGAGGACATTTCACTAAAAAGGAGGACAATATAAATTTTTTTTAAAAGTCATGAATTAATTACAATGGAGTACGATATTTTACAATGTTTTGGCATTTAATACAGTTTCAGTATAAAGAATCAAACAAACTACGCATATACAGCATATTAAAAACACGTGCTACTACCTGTCAAGCTGTCATAGAACTACTTACTAGTGGGGTGACTCTGCGGACAGCGCATTAGCGCGCACCGCGCGCTTTACTCTGAGTGTAACTGCAGGAATTATCTCACTTTATAAAAAAGCCGGACATTTTGGAGCATTAAGGAAAATCCGGCCGGACGCAAAAAATACATAAAAAGGAGGACATGTCCTCCTTTTGCCGGACGTCTGGTAACCGTAGGTGCGTGTGGACCAGTGATCAGGCAGACCTTGAAGCGACCTGTCAGTGTCTTCCCTTACATCCGCGAGTGAGGTTAGTCCCAATACTTTCTGTGGTAACCATGTCTTCCCGAACACGCCAAGTATCGGAGGAATTTATTAAACTGTACAAGGATTCTCCTTGCTTTATGGGAAGCAAAGCGAAATAATATCATGATCGCGGAAAGAGGGACTGCATACGGACGATTAGTGATAAAAATGAAAGAAATAGAGCCTACTGCCAACAAAGATGTAGTAATTAAAAATAATAATAATCTTAGAAGCAACATCCGCAAAGAAGCGAAAAAAGTGAAGAATTCGAAGAAAAGTGGAAGTGGTGCCGACGAAGTTTACGAGCCGACATTGTGGTATTTCCATCTGTTTTATTTCCTGTTGGATGTCCTATTTCCCAATTATTGGTGCCACAAGTTACAAAAGTTTCAATTATGTATCTTCATCCATCCTTAAGTAATCATGTCAATATACTGGCGCGAATCTTAGCTCACTCAACAAATTTATGTGTGAATATTTTTGTCTTTATTTTAACCAGTATTTGCACCACACTTTTTCGTTTCACGTTCTGTGTCTTCGTTTTCCCCGTTGCTATAAGCAATCCTACGACAGCGAGAGCATCGTCTGTTTAGGCCATAACTGCAGGTATACTACTGACATATACGCCTCAAGGTGACTCTAGGAGACCCGAACGTGTGGGCGCACCCCCCCATTTCAGGTCTGCCTTGAGGCAGACCTCTGAGGAAAACCGGAGCGTATGTGGCTGGCCTTACTTTCTGCGCTTCCCCTCCAGAATTCGCTGCTTGAATCTTAAACGTTGCTTGCCACTATAACACGCAGGTGGCAGCACGAAATAAACGAAAATTTTAAACTATTAGAGACGGCTCCGATTGAAAAAAAAAAGAAGAAGAAAAGACTTGAAAAATTTTAACCCTGGCTTTGGACCCGATTTTCGACAAATAATTTTATTAAAATACTGTCCAACTTGTTAACATTGAATAGTAATACTGCAAAGTTCCCTCACACGTTTGAAGTTATACTTCTCTGGAATTACTAAAATATTAACCTTAAACGTTGTAAAAAAAACATATAACACTAAGTATATGTTTGTATCTTTGTTTTAGTTTAAGTGAAAGAAATCAGACTGTATAATTATTACTATAAACAAACTTTAATATTATTGAGCTGATACTACATTACTATATAAAATTATCATATTATAATGTTATTACAATTAAGTAAAATTTTTTTCAAGTGACAAGTTTTGAACCACATCCCTTCGCGCTCTACCGCTTTGCTATACTAAGCCGGTTGGCACATTTAAAGGAGAATATTTATTATAATCGCTGTAATAACAGTTTTCTTATGCATTTTAAAACTATGACCATTGGGCTGCAACTTTTAGTTTAAAAAATACTTAAAAGATAGCACCGCGTTCGTAATGCTTTAGAGTTTAGAGTAGGTATCAACTAAAATTTTAAACATATTTGACGACACGTTTGTTCTAACATAATTCTCTTGGCTAATTAATTATAGGTTATTTTTTAAAGTTGCGATTATACCTTAGTTATGGTTATTCAAGGTTACATAATGTTTTCAGGATATTTTCACTACTGTGAAGTTTATTTCGGCACACCAATATGCTGAGTACTTATTCCCGATGTTCGCAAAAGTTAATATGTACGGGTGCATGTTGTTGCCACACGTGGGTCCGAAATCTTGACGACTACGGCCCGTGGCTTTGCCAGTTTCTGCATGCATGCGCATTGGACATGCAGCCTGTTAAATTTACGTTGTGTAATGCACGCTTATTTCATTACATTTCTGGTGCATGCTAAAAAATTTCACAGTAAATACGTCCAAATAAGTATAATCTAAAAAAAAAATGTTTGTCTGTAAAGTCGGTTTACGGACGATAGTTTAACGTGACAACGTCATTAACAAAACATTTATGAAATGATTGCATACTTTTAGGAATAAAAATGAATCTTTTTTATTGAATATCACCATTTTGTATGGATACAAAGAAGGAGTGAAATGAAATATACAATTTTATTAATAAATTCACTTTTATTTTCACTCATTAATTCAAATATGTTTATTACTTTAACGAACAGATAATTTTAACTATAACTTTTATACATATTTTCTATTTAACTTCTTCCAATCTGTGTTATTCTGTTGAGGATAGGACGATGACAGGAAAAGTAGGAAACGAATGGGAGTGTTTCAAGTTTAATGTGCCTCGAAAAAGTCACATCGATGGTTGTTCCAATCGAGTGGAAGAGAGATAGATGCGGCGCAAGCGTACAATGAGAGTAACGGGACAATGTGCGTTACGGGACACTTTTTCGTGCGTGCAGCCGGCGTTCATCGTTTAATTAGACGTTGTCACGTCAAAAACAAATGAGTGTATATCTTGCGGCGGAACGACAACAAGCGCAGGGGAGGCGTCGAGCCGAGATGTAAGCAGTGGGCTCGTTCCCGGCGCGCGGGTTGTTTTAGAAGGCCGGCCCCCCCCCCCCTCCCAGCGAGCTGCCGGCGACGCGGGGCGCCGCGACGCCAGGTGCGCCTGACGCGAGCCCGGCGAGACGGGCGTCTAATGAACGAGAGAGCTGCGTCAGGCTGCGCGCCGACGCGCGCCCGCAGTGCGTGGCGCTGCGAGATTGGCCGCGTGTACAACGGCGCATGTTGCGGGAGTTATGGGGGAAGGGGAATAGGGGAAGGGTGACAAGTCGCACAGCGGAGCCAGATCGACCCAGAAGGCAAATTAGGGCCACCGCCAGTTTGCCGAAGGGACTCCCTTCTCCTCGCGACGAAGTAGTCTCGAATGCAACACACGCACAAATGTGAAAATTTTTGGACTGTCACCTTAACGAGCGCGCTGTTAATTCAGACCTGAACCCTTTAAAGTTACGAAGAACGTTTGTTACAAATTAACCAGGTATCTTCTACAATCTTCACCTACTTTGAACAACAACTCACAAGAATAATCACCACATGAAAGAAAAAAAAAATTAAATAAAGATGAAGAAAGACTCATGCGAAAAAAACATACTCAATTCTTCCACGTCTAAGTTTACTCTGTTCATACCGAAGAACCGAATTTGTAAGTTGAAATACGGTGTAGTAACTACGAAGCTCCAGTTATCTGAAATTTCGAATAGATAATCTTTACGACAAATAATTCACCTACAACAAAGTCCATAAATTTACTGTAATTTCGGGGTAGCAGTCAGTAGATCGAGAGAGTTGGGGAAAAGTTTGTCGGTCAAATTAATTTTCGGTTAAATAACTGTCAAGAAGTGACTTTAGTTCTAGTGACTGTCGGCCAAATGCCTGCTGCTATGAAATTAAACAACATTTTCCAGCTAGATAAATATTCTTGTTTTCGGTCAAATTACTGTAGGTCGAACAAACGTCTGTCGGTCGAATGACTTAATCGGTTAAACGACTTTCGGCAAAATGTTACTGCCTTTCTTTCAAACGATTTTCAAATCTACTGTGGCGGTCCCTTTGAGTGACTCATGGAACAATACAACATACTTACGTATTTAAGAAATTGATGTTCTTTTATTGGTTTGTTGTATTATATGAATTGGTGGGTGATGCTATATGGCCACGTATTTTTTAGCGGAAAGATTAACAGACAAACAGTGTGATTTAAAACTTTGTACCATCGTCTGTGTTTCATGGTTGGCTGGGGTTTATGTCAAGTAGGTCTACATGTCTACTGTCAGCTCAATAATCATAGCCAACCACTGAGGAACCAAAACGCGTCCTGAATGGCCCGGCCAAATAGGGCAATGGCTTCTCTCGCAGGCGGTAGCCAATCATAAGGAAACAACCGTTAGAGACCGGAAAATTCACGAATTCATTTCGCGATTCGTTAGAATCAAAATTGTTTCATTTTCATTATGCTTCAGTGATTGGACCTCAGTTTACCAGAAGGACTTTGAGCCAATGAAAAAACTTCAATAAAATAAGTATCGATTCACACGAATCCCAGTCAAAAGGAGTCAAGAGTCAGTAGCCAATGAAGAGGTGTAATTTTTTCGAGTACAGAGAGTATCGTGGAGTCTATTGTAGAAGTCATTGAAACCGCGAATTTTTCCAGCCTCTAACAATCGCTCGTGCAGTCTAATGAGCGATCATACATTTTTTCGTGATAAATACATGCCCCTGGTGATATAGTATAAAAAAACCTGATGATATAACTTAAATAATAATAAAACAAACTAAAACTGTGTCAGGAAGTTAAGAAAGGAGAGTGCGGTCCCTAAACTTGCATCTCTTAGGAGCCTCTACATGGCTTTATCCAGTTCTGTGATATAAGTAGAGACCGAAAATATTCGTGGCGTATATTCTAGATTTAGCTGATCTGCCCTAGAGAATTTTCCCAGTCTCTAATAATGCATGAATGAAACAATGACGCAACCACTGCAGATTATATTCTTGTTCGCATATTCTCGTAATTCATGCTCGATGCGACCCTATCCTATCCTCTATTAAGGGGCCCGCCTAGTCAGGGGTGTATTTGTTTTAGTGAGGCACAGTTATAAGGTCGACGCTCGCTGGCGATTATAGCGTTGTATCGCCTCTAAGCGCAAGGATGCGAAATGTTACGCAGTCTTCTCGTCGCGCATAGGGCAACTGTTAGTTATAAGCAGTAAGCATAACATTATATGACTTGATGTAAGTTTTTGGACATACGCCATTGCTAAGAACTTTTTCTGTTGAAGAAAAAATAATAAATAAAATAAATAAATAAAAATAAAAATACTCAAAAAAAGATACAAAAAACACACAAAATTAAGCAAACAATTGCTGTTGTCAACAAGGATATGAACACCACAAAATATTCCGAAACAGGAATATGGTCGGCAAACAAAGAAAAAACAAAGAAAAATGTACTAAGAGAACGAAAAAATCCCCACAAATGATGACAACACAAAAATATTGAAACCCAAAATAATTCAGCACAACAGTTGAAGCGAGACAAAAAACATGACAAAACGAAAAAACAAACAAATACAATAGTTTTACCTAAACAGAAACAAGCGACGTTTCGGGAACTGCTATCTGCTCCCGTCCTCAGGCAGAGACGCACATGGTACGGAAACACAGGTGCGACTGAGAAGGGGCTCGCACCTGTGTTTCCGTACCATGTGCGTCTCTGCCTGAGGACGGGAGCAGATAGCAGTTCCCGAAACGTCGCTTGTTTCTGTTTAGGTAAAACTATTGTATTTGTTTGTTTTTTCGTTTTGTCATGTTTTTTGTCTCGCTTCAACTGTTGTGCTGAATTATTTTGGGTTTCAATATTTTTGTGTTGTCATCATTTGTGGGGATTTTTTCGTTCTCTTAGTACATTTTTCTTTGTTTTTTCTTTGTTTGCCGACCATATTCCTGTTTCGGAATATTTTGTGGTGTTCATATCCTTGTTGACAACAGCAATTGTTTGCTTAATTTTGTGTGTTTTTTGTATCTTTTTTTGAGTATTTTTATTTTTATTTATTTATTTTATTTATTAGTTTTTCTTCAACAGAAAAAGTTCTTAGCAATGGCGTATGTCCAAAAACTTACATCAAGTCATGCACTCCCATTGCACAAATCTTTTAAAGATAACATAACATTATATGGCGGAGGAATGAGGTAAAGGTGTAATGAAAGTCACTTGAGTTTTTTTTTTATGTTTAACGCCTAAATGTTATTCCGATAACACGCGGTTTTTTTTTAGCCGTTTTCATTCTTCTGAAAAAAAAAACTTTTTAAAAACTGAAATTCGGAAACAGATCTACTTGTGCGCCCTCAACGTATTATTTCATGCATTTCGTAAACAAACACCACTCTGGTGTCTTGGGAAGTTTTCAAATCACGTGTTTTTTTTTTTATGTTTGTACACCGTGTGTGTGCCGGGTTACGCCGGGTAGGGAAAGGGGGGGGGGGGGGGAGGCGGCGAGGCACATGCATGCATCAATGTCCGGAAGCGTGGGCCCTAGTCCGGTCGCTCCGCGCGACGCCGCAAGGGAGGGAGAATAAGATTTACGCGGCGACTTGCAGAACACCGGGAGATAAACGCGGAGAATTTGCAGACCGGCGGGGGTAGGAGTGGAGGTGGTTTGGGAGCTCGAGCATAGGGACGGATCTTGTGGCAGACAATGAAAGGGGTGGGAGGGGGAAGTAAACCTCTCACGGACACCAGTCTATAAAGGGCGAAAAAAATCCGACATAATTTTTTTGTTGACTGCAAAAAATATGTAAAATTAAAGGGCAATACAAAATATGTAGTTATGCAATATTTACTGATGTTTTTAATTTACTCTTCATCGTTAATCTTATTTTCAAAGAAGATACTGACTACTCCGTTTATAATGTTTTTGCGTTTGGTATGCTTGCATAGCGGCCGTGTAAACCTATTAAAGCTGTTTGGTTTTTTTTACACACACACACACATACATATATATGTATGTGTTTCAATTGAGCCTTGAATATACTATGTTACTGGTGAAATAACGCACGTGAAATGTACACTTAAACGGTGGCAAGTAAAAATAAATGTGAACGAGTCTTTCGGTAATCGACTGTGACTCGGTAACGAGCAAATTCGTGTTTTTTTCATGTCACAAATTAAATTATAACACGAAACTCGGACAATATATTCAACATAGAATTAATTATTTTAAATAATGTTAAGCGTGATAAGTACCTAAAGTATTCATTTAAGGGGAAAAAACATGTAATATTTTTCTCCTTTTTAAAACCTAACTATATTTCTGTATAACACGATGGTACTTTTGATTTCTCAGGGTCAGCCGACTAACAGGATTACCGAGTGCCGCTGAACCTGTGACTTTTCCCCTTAGGCCAGAATTATAATAGCCTGCGTTTTTGAGGTTTTACGTCTTTAGGCGTGTTGAGGGTAAAATTTTAGTATCCACTAGATACCTCCTCTGATACCGCCTTCGTAATTATTTCCACTCGCATGGATTTTTACACAGTGTAATAAGCGCTCATTTCACAACGGGAATATAACAAGCTGAAAGTCCAAAGCGGATGCATGCAGAAACTGCTACAGCCACGAGTCGAAGTCGTCAATATGGCGGACTCACGTGTGGCAAATGCACACGTATATATTGACTCTCGCGAACATCAGGGGATGTACTAAGCGTATTGGTGTGCCAAAGTGAACTTCATGGTAGTGAAACTCTCCTGGGCTACAATTTGTGAACTCGAATAGTCATAATAAGATATAATCGCAATTCTAAAAATAACCTATAATTATTTAAGTTATTTTCAAACAAAAAGTTGCTGTCCAATAAATACAATAAAACAAAATTAACCGGAAACATTTTAAAACACGCATTATAACACTAAGTATAGTCATGTATAATTGTTTTAGTTCAAACTACAGAAATCAGTCTGTAAATACTGACTACAAACAAGCCTTAATTCTGTAAAGACTAACTACAAACAAGCCTTAATTGAGCTGATTCAACATTTAAGATTTTACAGTAAAAATTTCATTGCGAAATTCTTTTATTTTTCATTACGTCTAATTTATTTAGGCTAACAATTTCTTGTGTGTCTACAATATGAAGAACTTTGCGTTACCCCTACATTTCCATGTTAACTAAGGATTGTCAAAATTGTAATGCGTTTTTTTTTCAGTTGTCATTATTTGTTTTTATGACTAATAATTATGACATAAAGTATTATAGGGTAGTTTTACTATTTCAAAGTTTACTTTGACAAACCAATACCCTTAGTACATCCCCTTATATTTGCGAAAGTTAATATTAACGGAAGAATAACGCGGGTCCGTCATATATTGGATATTTCCGATACGTTCACTGGTAGCAGCACCGTGTTTATATACACATTTCCGTTCCGATTGACTTCCGTTCCATTCACCATACATTTTTTTTGGTGCTTAAACAATAAAAGTTCTCGGAAACTCAGTTGCCAACGAAATCACTAGTAAATTTTGCAAGGCAAAGCGATGTGCCATTTTCAATTTCACAAAGCTCTGCCTTGAAGTTTTACAAACGATATCGTTGACAATTGGGTTTCCAAGGATTTTCCTTGTAAAAAGTACTAATTTTTTTTTTTTTTACAGTGTATGCACGTACATACGTCCGTGCGAGTGTTTCGAGCTGCCGACGGCGCGACGTTGGCTCTTGACTTTGCGCCGTCTACGCTTTTTCGTGTGAGAGTGTATCTCTTCTCTCCGAATTCTCCCTTTTACCCAGCGGTCCCCTTGTCTTCCTTCCGGTCTCTTCTCGGGCCGTTTGACTCGACCCTGGCGCGAACATCAGACGATCGCCCAGGAGAGGAACGGGAAAGACGCCCGAAACGTTGCACGAGGAAAAGTTTCATTTCATTACAAACTCACAACTTTCCGTATTACCTCTGGATTCGTTTTCTTCGCCGAGGGAAGTTATTAAACGCAGCAAGCAGTACAAGTATTTAAAGTCTTACGTTAATTTATTCTTTTGAGTTCTCGAATTCCATTAACCAAGATATTTGCTCAAACGACTGTAGATTATTGGGTTACGAAAAGTGGGAAGAACTTCAAAGGAGACTATACGCAGGTGGTATGAAGTCAAAGACATTCAATGCAAGCTATTAGACTTGATCTCACAACCTGATAGAGATCAACTAGTCAAGCTCTATGTATCGTACATAAAAAGAGAAAAGCTTTGCCGAATTGTTTTTAGCTATTTGATGCAGTAAAATAACGTAAAATAAGACAGTTCATTTAAAAGGAAGAAAATTCTTCAGTAACCTGCCACAGAATCTTAAGAAAATAAAAATATTCAATAATTTAAACAAGTTTTTTTTTTTAAACTTTATGCTTCAAAATGTACTCCACAAAAATCAACATAAGTTACCAAAGCCAGTTATAGTTTCAAGTAAGATGACTCAGAATGCCTGTATGATTGGTCGACAATAGATAAAACAAATGCGGATGTTGAAATACAGGTAACATTACCATGAAAATTGGATGATGATATGTTGATTGATACGGGAGGGGTTTATTTATGCTTTAATGAAGCCAAAAATTTAAAATAAAATTACAGAAATTCTTTATGGCTTTGAAATGGTTGAAACCAAGATGGCATCTTTTTGTTTACAATCTCAAAGCCTTACTGCAGAGTATGTTAATCATATAATAAAATTGTATCTCAGTTCTCATACAACTGTACAAGAAACTTCATTTCAATATTTTGACTCTTTAAATTCCACTGATGCTCAGTGTGTGTTAGACATAGTTTAGACGACATTTTCAACCAGCAGGGGCGCAAATCTGTAGGATTCACAAGGGGGCTCGAGGAAATAATTCGGGGGGGGGGGGGGGGGGCGGGGGGGGGCGCTGCCCGAGAGTTTTGCGCATGGGTTTTAACCGACACAAGTCATCTCTGTATAGGGTGCTTGTATGTCGTACACTGCCCATATGTTGGCTCGCATGCATGAAATAAATAGAAAAATTTTAAATATAAATTTTTTTTCCATATAACCCCGTTTCACAGTCACGATTTTGCAAGCTCAAGCGGGCCTCCTCAGAGAGGGGCTTTTTAATTCCTAGGGGGAGGGGAGACCCCCCCCCCCACCTTCACCGGAATCTACGTCCATGATTTCAACTACATGATGTGTCCAGGTCTATTCACGCTCGTGACTGCTGACTTCAAATTATGTAACCATTCAAAAAAATCTTTAGGATAAACGAGAGACCATGTTAATAATGATTTAACTACTGCTGCCAACCTTCCAGCATGACTAACTGAACCTACGAGCACCTATTTGGTACCGTGAAGGCTCCACCGCTTATGGGACGCAGTTAATTGGATCGCGAAGCTCTTATAATCTCCATATTAATGCTATATATTCTGCAATATCCGCCACGTGTTTGATCTACCCTTCGACCAATCATAGAGACGCAGCAAGCCAACTTACTTCCTAAGACAAAACGTAGGCGAGAGAGGAAAATCTTGACAAGAGCTTTTATTAGTTTACTATTTTATAATTGGCTCGGGGTAGGGGGAATGGGGTAAAAGTTTGAGATTTTTAAAACACCCCTAAAAAGGACGTAAGTTAAAATTCAAATTAGGTAAATATTAAATCTACGTCAAAACAATAAGACATGAGGAACTTTAATTAATTTATACTCGTCTCGCGTTAAAGTTAGTATAAAAGCAAACACACACCAATCGCCCCCGAAAATAAATTCATGTTTGGCTGGTCGGTTGTTAATTGTTCTCAAGTGGCCTAACTACCGTTACGCTCTCTTGGCTCCAAGGATGTTGATTCTCGCCATCGTTCAACTAAAGGTATTTTACTTTAAAAAAAAAAGTACAACTCAAAATATGTGATTGGAGCACACAACCACCGGTTGGCTGTGAGATACATAGAATATAAATCCACACTGCAGTTTGCCTCCAAGCCAATCCCCGCGGACAAAATAGATGTCCGTCCTGCGAGAGATATTTCGTTTTAGCAGAAGGGACAAAGCCCGAAATTCAATTAGCTGGGTTAAACTATATCGCAGTCCGCGATCTCTCGCACTCCCCCCTGTTTTCCGAGCCCCTCCCCCCCCCCTCCCCCCTCCCTTATTCTACAGCTCCCTGGACGAGCTCTGAGCCGGATAAAGAGTCCGGACTTCGGGGGTCGCCGTCCCATCAGAGATGGCTGATTCGCGCGAATCCGTCCTCGTCCTCAAAGTTGGTTTCCAGTTATTTATTTTCATCTCCAGGACACAGCTTCCTTTCAAGCTGAGCCCTTGGGGTGCAAACCCACCAAGGATGGCAAAACCTCGGACTATTCACTGTCCACTATTCCGACACCCGAATAAACAAAGTGCACGCGTCTTAGCTCCCCTCACCCCTGCTGTACAAGTGGCCGATATATTAGGTAATATTCATGTAAAATTACGGACATTTGTAAAATTTGCGCATTCACATGAAAACAACTGTATCGCTACAAAACAGTGTTCGCATTAATACTGGGTTCGGATTCTTACCCGGAAATTTAAGCTCTGTGTTGTCCTAGTACCTCCAATAGTTAAAATTTGTTTGTTAACCGCTCCCTGTATAGCTTTCCAGTATTAACTTCGCATATTAATAAGCATAATAAAACAAAATAAAGTCAAATTATTGAATACATGGTTTAAAAAATTATGCTTGAATAAAGAAAAATCAATTGAAATATAAAATTCTGCCCCAATTAGGATAAGAAATACTCAGTATGATCTTAAAAAAATGTATTTCAATTATGCAAAAATAACCATAGCCATGTGCTGTAAAAAGTTACAAAATCTTTCCTGTAGTGTTACAAACTATTTATTGGCAACTGGTTTCCAAAGGAATCTTTGCATTAATACAGATTTTTATGAGTGCAGGGAATTAAAATACCCAAAATCGTGAAATGTATAAAATATAGCAATTTGATGGGTTTTTTTCCACCCCGACCGCGAGCGGTGAACTTCGAACATGATCGTGAATTATCGGTGTATGTGTGTGTGTTTAAGGGGAGGGGGAGGTTTACATTCTTCCTACCGAAAACACAGTTCATCTAAGTACAGAGAAGCTGCCGCCTCAAAAAAAAAAAAAAAAAGTAACGTTCCTAAGCGTGTAATGTTTATTAGAAATTTGTCGTACCAATTTGATGTTTTCCTTAATAATTTAACTATTTACCTAAAAGAAAGGTTAGTGACTGTCCTTAGATGTTATAAACGTAACCAAGAAGTATTTTTACGTTGCGTACAACTGAATTTGAGCATATTTATTCATCAAAATTATTTTTAATCGTGTCAGTTGTATAAAATTGTTCGGGTACGAGTGTAGTATGAAATTACAAATAGTAAAGACATTTCCCTTGAATCCGCGTTATGACACTCATATTTGTTTAGGAAGAAAGTCAAATTCATAGCGTATTCACCATGTATGCACTTTAAATTTCCCATGACTGAGTTTTTTTTTCTCTTCATATTTTGAGAAAATAAAAAAAAATAGCGCGCGAGTAGTATAAAAATGTATGTCCAAGCTCTGGGTTCTGGGTGTGAAGCTGGAGCTGATGTCTGCCATCTTGGATTGTGACATCACGAATGTCATTTTGGATGACCTTGAACTTTGACCTTGACCTTCAAAACTGGCCAAAAATGCCAAAAAAAAGCCTAAAAAGCTGCCAAAATTTCCAAAATATCAAGTTTTTTTTTTAGGAAAAAAAGTTCTTCCAAAAAATTTCAAAAATTATAAAAATACAAATTTCCATATATAAAGAAAAAAATTCCTGTTTTGAGGAAAAATTTCCCGTTTTAATACTCAAAAAATGCCAGAGGCTTGAAATGTCCTCAAAGAGACTTAAAATTCCTCATCTAAAAGCCTACGTACAATAAACCTCTGAGGAAATTCGACATTGACTATTAGGATAGCATGGCCACCATCTTGGATTATGACGTCACCGTTGCAATTAGCGTTACGGTCGCCATCTCGAAAATCCGTAATTACTATCGGGAAAAATGTTTTATTTTGGAAAAAAAATATTAAAATTTATAAAAAAATGTAATTAATAATAAATAAACAAAAAAACATTCCGACCATCTTGGATTATGACGTCACGTCCGCGTGTATATTGGCCAGGGGTGGGGGATGGGGAGAGAGAGAGAGAGAGAGTTTTAACGCCTTCCGGAGGAACACGACGTTACCGGCTTCAAGCGCCCCTGGCGGTTACGGGAGGCATTAGCATATTTACGATCTCGGTGGCGGGTGCGCGACGGAACACCGTGATGGACGGGAGACAGCCGACCGGAAGGAAAGACCACCAGTGCGTGCGATAAACCGAGACCCCGTAGGGAAAGAGGCAGCAAGGTGGCGGTGGGGGGGGGGGGGGGGGGGGTACGACGGTTTATTAAGTGAAATTGAAGCATCGATATAATCGGGAAAGCGCAGATGACGATGACGACCGGGTTTACGCGCCTTCCACGTGTCGAATTTTCATAAAAAAAAAAATTCCACAGCGAACCAGTTTTAATAAAAGCCAATATTAAGTTTTTTATATATGTAGTATATTGTTTATTACGTGATTTATTTATATCAAGTTACTATTACGACTAATCTAATCCAAACCAACATTATAAAGAGAGAGATAATTAGTTCGTTTGTTTGTTTGTATAAGAATGAGCCTAAACTCGAATATTTCTGGATCGATTTAAAAAAAAAAAAATTCTTTCAATTTTATAAATCCTCATTATTCCAGATGAACATACGCTATGTTACACTTTATTAAAAAATATATATTTTTTCATGACACATAGCAATATTTGTAACCAAACTCAGAGAAAAACGTCCAAATTGGCTGATTTCTGCAATCGTGCGTTGAGTAAAACAGTATAGGTATAAGATTCTTAAAAAAAATCGGCGCGCAGTGCATCAATAAGAAAAGAAGAACGGGATTGGAACCAGACCACGAGAAGGAGATCACATTAGAGAATTTTTGTTTTCGAGATCCACGGTGACGAAATTTGATCATAAATCTGAATTCAAGACGCCGTCCTTTAATAAATAACCAATAATTTGTCACGCCCTAATTGGATGGATGGTTGTTTGGGTAGGGTGTGGGTAGAACTATAATAGCAGCCACATCTTCATGGTGAGTTCTAGGTCATTTCATGAAAAAAAAAATTTGTAAAACGAAAAATTAATCTACAAAATGTCGTAATCTTACAAAAATTGAATGTACAAAACCATTCACATTCAAGAATTATTATTAAGAAAAAAAGCATTTTATAACTTTTAAAAAAAGGGCATCTGTTTTGAAAATGGCGAAAATCCGATATTCCATGAATGTTCGAACACTTACATATTAGCCCTATTGCGTGAACTAAAAATTAAGCATATAGTTTGTAAATATATTTTTATTCTGTTAATAGTTAACTAAAATGAATTACTTAAATACTATATGTATATTTTAAGCGTTAAGTTTAAATTGAATGTTTTTGGTAAAAAAATTTCAAACTTAAAGCCTTTTGCACTCACTCAAGATTCAACCAATGATTATTTTTTCTTCAATATTTTTGTTCCACCCTAGTGTGTATGTGTGTGTGTGTGTGACACAGAGGTAGTCATTTGTGAGTTGATTAAGTATTTATAGGGAGCGGAAAAATTCGCGGATTCAATGACCTCTAGGATAGCCTCCATTATCCTCTGCATTTCTCAAGTAAACACGCGTGTTCATTGGGTACTAAATTGTGAGGCGTCTCCACTAGGTAGCTTGTGATTCGACGCTTCATTGGTCGATAGTCTCTCATTGGTCCAGAGAGCTCCAGTTAAACTGCGAGCCAATAGCAGAACCAGCAGAATTGTACACATGTTTGAATTTCAGCCTATCACGAAATTAATACGCGAATTTTTCCGGTCTCTAGTTATTTATTACTGGAAATGCAAATCGTTACGTCATTTCCCGGAGGAGGCAGGGTCAACATGGATGTAATGGGACTGACACACATTGGAGTCGGCTGCCCTACCCGAGGCACAGGCCTGTCTTTCCGGCCAGCCTGAAGAATGAGGTAAGGTGAAATGAGGTGAGGTGAGATGGACTAGGGCCATGCATATTTCGCGAAAAGATTCCGAGACTAGCATCGTCTGTGTTTCGTGATTGGGTGAGTTTCTTTCAGGTACATGACGATTTTTAAAACACCAATCACAGTGATTCATTGCGGAACCAAATGCGTCCTGAGTGGCCCAGCCAAATAAGGCAACTACTTTTCTCGCAGACGGCCGCCAATCACAAGGAAGAAACCGCTGGTGCGCGTATACCTTGTTGCAGTCTAACAGGCGTTCAGATTTATTCGCGCAAAATGCCTGCCCCTAGTATGGTGCAGGGACAGGATGCATTAGTGAAGGAAACGGGAGTATCCCGAGAAAACCTTCAGGTCACGGCAACGTCCACCACATTTCCCACTTGAAAAAATTCCGGGTGGGAAGCGAGTGATATGACCACTTGACTATTAGGTACTTATGAGTAGTGTACTCAAAAGATTTAGTTTTAAAAATTTATTAACTTTTACTTGGAGGTTGAGTTTCAATCAAATTTATTTAGATATTCGGGGTAGCTCTTGAATTTACGATATAAATTTAAAACAAAATATATTTTTATTTAAATAAATATATTATCTTTTTTTGTATATTATCTTTTTTGCTAAACTCTTTGTGAGCTTACATCTATTTGCTTTTTTATTCTCTCGAATAAATGCTGCTATGAAATGTATTCATGTACATCGAATGACTAAAGAAATTAAGAGAAGTAGTCAAAAATTGTTAAGGTAAGTTATTTTATAAATATTATTATATACAAGATCTAAGGCGATTATTGGTAAAATTTAAGAAGTGACACAATTATACAAACTACAGCTGCAGGTTCGTTACGACACAATAAGTTAAAAACATCTACATGACTTTTGGTCTAAAGTGCTTCCCAATGCTGGTGTACATATTTGAATTTGGGGTTGAACAACAGTTTCATGGAACACTGGAACAATTAAGAGGTAGTAATATACAAGTGAAAAATAAAGATGTTTCAATCATTTCAGTAAAATAATTACGCCACAGCCACGAAATTCATGGTGGTTATAAAACTACATTCAATTAAACACAATCCAGACGCTCTGCGTTCCAATTTTTAATATTTATCTATTATAAACAACAAAACATTTTGTTCAGCCCCAACTTCAAAGACGTATGAAGTAGATATTAGAATCTCCGACCTTAAAAAATGTCACTTTCATAAAAAAAAAGTCATTTAAAACTGTTGCCACAATGCAAACACTACATTTCAGCCAATTATATTTGGTGTAGAAACAATATTGCGCAACAATCAGTTGAAAGAAAAAAATGGGGTGTGGCTGTGTCATGGACACGGCCATGATGTAAAGAAGAGGAGGTGAAACCGTCCGGCCGCCCAAACTCGTCCTCCACTGCGCACTACGTCACCTTGGTCGCACCGCCCGGTCTACACGCAGCGCGCTTACGGGAATACCACGCAAAGACAGTTCATTTACAATCGTTTGAATAGTAAGAGTGACCACGAAGCGTAAAAATATTTTTCTATGTGCATTGTATAGCCTGCATTTAGAACATAGGCCTACAGTTTAAATAAATGTACTTATTAAGCATTCAAACACGGGGTTTATATTAATAATAAAATCAACGAAGCAATATTTTTCTGCTGTTTCATCACTTCAAAATTTTGATTGGGTCTTGTAAACACAGAATGGTAATGGGAATTGGAATGAATATACTTCGAAAATATTTATTATGAATATTAATAAAATACATATAATAAACATTCAGGATGCAGGCGACAAATAATAATACAAATATATTACAAAAAAAAGCATCATAAAGCAAAGTTTCTATAAATACGCATTTGTAATTTACATAAACATAAGCGCTTTTGATTTATTTACTAATTTTAATTTTATTTAGTTACAAACAATAAACAAAAGGGTAAATAATGATTGAAAGTATATTAAAAATATATTTAAAACATATTACTAAACCAAATAGCTCTACAATATTCAACAAAAATCAGCTGGCAGGCATTAAAAAAATTTTTTCACGGCAAAGAAAACGAAAAGGTTTGATTTGTTTATTATCTTGGAGAGGAAAAACCTAATAGTTTTCAAATCCCCCAAGCACATTGTGCGTTAAAACATGGCACATAATTGTTAGTTGAATACTAAAAATAACTTAACTGCAAAATAACTCGCCAGTAAATATTTCACAAAACCCGTATGCCTTCTACACTACATTTCATTAAAGCCAAAATCGATTCATAATAGCTTGAAGAACTCCCGTCCCTCATAGGTATTTGAATGTAATTTTAACATGTGTATCTTGGCTGTAGGTGTTTCTTTCTCCATTTTTATAACGTTAACTTCTGAAAACTCAAAAATGTTGCTTGCTATAATTTTGATCATTGAGAATTCCATGTTATAACAAAATAAGTATTGTTTTACCGCCTGTACATTGTGCATTTGCAGGCACTCGCATAATTTGATAAGACAATTGAAGAGAGTCACGGCCTTTCCATGGAAAAAAAATTACAAAATAAATATATAAGTTCATCTAATTCCCCTTAAAATTGGCGTTTCAAAATTCCTCCTGGATTCTGTAATACTAAAATGATTTGAAGGCAATAAATTCAAGGGAAATGGTGTGATGAAAATATAAAAAATATAAAAATATTGAAATATAATAAAATCATTGTAATCGTCGAAACATTAAAATCGGAAATACCATTTTTCCAACTTATATCTAGTTTTACGGAAAAGCCGCTTCCCTCCATAATTACTATTCCAAGACCGCGCTGCAAATGTCCACATGTACATTTTTCACTATATAGCTGTGTTTTTATATATCTCATGCGCTTTATAGTTATAGAATCTAGAAAAATGAATACCTACAAACATGCAAACTTATGTGATACAATGTTTTTAGTTATAGCCGAGTTGTGTTAGTTAGGATTGTAGACACATTAGGGGCGGATCCAGGAATTACTGGGGGGGGGGGGGGGGGGGGGGGGAGACCGTGAGTCTGGGCCTAGTATGATACCTGTTTATTACTGCAAAAGTCGTTATTAATCAATGTATATTTTACCCTTAGATGGGTGGGAGGGCACGTGCCCCTATGCCCCCCCCCCCCCATCCCCTTTCTGGATTCACCTTTGGAGCACACACGCACGTGCGCTGAGAATGTACTGAGCTATGGTCCCTGCAAACCTTATTTTTAAGTATTTAAAACGTCAGTTTTTTTAACGCGTTACATGCTATTTAAGGCGTAAATACAAACTCTTACATGGAGAGACGAAACAAAATTGTACCCTTATCTAAATGCTTGAATGGAAAAATTGGCAAAGACAAAATTAGATAACAATGAATTCATTTACATTAATTTTCATTATTGTGTGTAAACCAACATAACACAACACAAAGAGATTATTATGCTAAAATCTTAAAATACCTTCAGATAACTAACATATTATTAAAATCAGTATCATCACATGTAACAAGAAAAGTAATTCACTTTCACAAACCGCATTTTGAGCGGTATTTTGCATTAACATTACTAAGTTAAATACATATCGTAATGAAATAAAAATTAACTTCTTCCAAAGCCTAAACGAATTCATTTAAAACAAACATATTAGACCTCGAATTTCAAAAGTGGTTGTATGTAAGCCTGTTTATTTTTTGTATGTTTTATAATTCTTATCTCTCGGTTCGTGTATACTTAAATATATTTAAACGTAATGATATCATATGTCCTCCCCACTCCATTAAAGAGAACATTTTGAACAATAGAAAAAATGCGCATGTTTCCTTTTTGATGTATAGGGGGTTCACATTCCTACTTTCTTTCGATTTGTTTACATGCACTGATGAAATATTTCACCCCCTCCTTTATTAATACTACACAACCTAGTGTTTAGGTTAGTTCTATTACAAACAAGAAAAAAAGTTAAATTGAAATAAATTCTGTAGTTCTCGCTGATGCCCGAACACACAAACATTTTAAAAACAATTGATTTGAGTTTTTATTAATGCGTATATATACGTTGACATTTCATTTTTAATAAATTAATTCAATAAATAACCTTTTTACCGCGAAATACTTTATTATTATAGATAATAACTCAGTATTTTGCACGAAATATATTCCTTGACCTAATATTAACCTACAGTTAATCATATAAAAAAATTGAAAATAAATACTCATATTATAAAACAAGTGACTTTTCTACTTAAAATAACGTTTTTTTAAACTTACCTCTGCTAACACAGAATGTGTCCTTCCTTTTGCATATGTTCACCCACTTACTGCAAAGCTCTTCATTTTTTGGAAAAGAAAAATATTTTATGCCAGAATCTCGAGTCTTTTTGAAATGATTGTGACATCCGACCACTGCCCAATTTGGCATTTCAACTACATAAAACCACGTTCGCACGAGACGCAGATGAAATGGATGGATGATAGCGCCTGGAAGAAGAGCGCTGGCTACAACCAAGGTGACGTAGCAAGGGAGCGCGTGGAGGGGGAAAACCTGCGCACGGTTTCATCTCCTCTTCTTTACATCATGGACACGGCCGTGTGTTGTACAAGAATACGTGTACGTAACAGGTAATATTTTCTATACTAAATATAAAATACGCTATTTTTTATTTTAACACCATATATATTCACTGTAACTACTTTACACTAATGTTTTACATATGCAATCGATAGATGACGATTGAAACCTAAACGAACGTCGTAGCTTCTTCGAGTCCAAAGTTATATTAAATGGAAATCTCGAAACGCAGCTAAATACCTCAAAATAGCGGCTTTTACCCAGTGGCGTAGCCAGGATTTGTGTATGGGGGGTGTTATGTGGGGGGTGGGGGGTCCGGGGGTCCTCCCCCGGAAAAATTTGGATTTTAAGGTGTAAAATAGTGCTATTTTTAGCAGTTTTCGGTACTTAAATTTAAATATTGTAATGGTAAAAATTTTATTAATTTTTAATATGAAATTTGTTTGAGTGATGAATAAGAAATTTAATTAAATATTTGGTGCTAAGGGGGGGGGGGGGGGGGTTTGAACCCCTAAACCCCCCCCCCCTGGCTACGCCCCTGCTTTTACCCCTCCACCGCGCGCGATGCGTCACAGTCCTCACTTAGCGTAACGAGTTCTTTGATTCTTTAGCTATCCGGTGGTGTAATTAAATTTTGGTTGGAGATGATAAATATGTAGCTGCAAAACCAAATTGTATCCTCCGACTTTGTTATAATTCGTTTTTTTTAATTGCCTCCCACTATGGAAGCAAATGTAAAGACGTATTCACGTCACAAAACTGCTTCACACACTTACCATATAATCATGCTGACGTGGCCACACCCTGCGTAACTCGCACAAGACCAGTAGCTTTCATGCGCGTA
This sequence comes from Bacillus rossius redtenbacheri, assembly GCF_032445375.1. Taxonomy (NCBI): domain Eukaryota; kingdom Metazoa; phylum Arthropoda; class Insecta; order Phasmatodea; family Bacillidae; genus Bacillus; species Bacillus rossius. Next base: position 43,574,513 of record NC_086337.1, on the reverse strand, counting down.
CTAAGGGTAACGGAACAATAGTTTTGGGGATTGCAAGTTACAGCTTTCACAAACCGTAAGTGACACGACAAAGTTAGTGCGCAGAAACGACGCAACACGCCAACGCTTGCAGACGAAAGTCGTCCTCAAACTTGGCGACCTTCTCAACTTAACCTATAAAAAAAAGTATAAGCGTGCAAAAACAACGTCAGCTGGTCTTCCATTAGCTGATTGTGTCGTTGTACGTAACACGTCTCCAATAAACATTCCAGCGACGCGCAGTTTTTACGCCCCGTACGTTACGCTTTCACAATGGCCCAGCTGTTTTTTTTTCGTCCACGGCGTAGTTCGGAGGCAGCAACTACTGCAATCTCGCGAGTTCAACCTATATTACCAAGCGCGGAACAAGAAAGCCGGCAGCGTCAATGTCATACATAATTTTTGCAGACTGCAAAATTAATGCTACTTGGAAAATTTATATTACAGCGGAACATGCTCAAGTTTTCGAACTTGCAAACTCACGTATAATGTTGAAGGGAAAGAGTATTTATTATATACTAGCTGCCCGACCCGGCTTCGCACGGCTATACTAATGGAAAAAAATTAAGCCACATCACCCATTTACAGTAATGGTAAATAATAAAAAAATCAGTGAAAATTTATTACAATGCTGTATAATGTACCGGAGAGAAAATGAATAGCACCGATGGTTTCCCGACTCGTGCACGCAACGTACAACTGATGTACCCGTACTTCGCTACGGCAGTCTACAGGCAGATCACGCTTGCGCCGCTCATTATACTTGCCCCTCCTTGTGGGTACGCCACTGCCGCGCGATGCCCGTTGCCATGGAGACGCAGAAGGCATGAACAATGCAAAATCCTGTTGCCTTGTTTTAACCACCCATGGGATCTAATTTTCGGAAAATGTCATCCTGCGTAATATAAGGAACATTACTGTGAAGTTTCAAGTCTGTAAAATATAAATACTTGAAAAAAAAAGGGTAATTTTTGATATTTAGATACCAGCTAAATTTCAACGGTGATGAGGACTGCACTAACAATGAAATAGTCGTTGTCATAGAGACGAATGAAGCATCAACAAAGCAACAGCCGTTGCCATGGTGATTTCCTACCAAAAAATGGAAATTTTGATATATTACCCCCCCCCCCACCACCACCCCCCTCCGAAACTTCCCTTGGGATCGGATTTCCGCAGAATCCGTTCTTAGTGAGCGTCTACATCACAAAATGAATAATTATGCTAAATTTCAAGTCAATTGGGTTTATAGTTTTAGAGATCTCGTGATGAGTGAGTCAGTGAGTGGTATTTCGCTTTTATAAATCGCAATAAATTAAAATTGCGACTATAATTTGAGATTTAAACTATCCTATCTCTCAAGTTGGATCGAACTGCACATGGTGTGCGAATTTTATTATAATCGGTGAAGTGGTTTAGGAGTCCATTGAGGACAAACATTGTGACACGAGATTTATATATATTAAGATTAGTTAGTGTATAGTAGTTTATCTATTGTAGTTATCTACGCTCCACTCTCTAAAATTGCGTCACTCTGGATGTTTTTTCAGTATGTAGATAACTATCTATCTATGTATATATTTTTTTCTGTAACAACATAAAAACACAGAAACTTAACAACAAACATGCACTGTGTATATTAACACACTATTATCTTGAATAGAATTAACAGTATTAAAAATAATATTATACATTCTGGTTATTGAGAAAAGCAAACTTTTCAATATTAATATAATCAAGAAAATATTGATAACCTAGCTAAGAAGTTATGCTGGTTCTCTGTATTTCAAAGTTTAAAAGTTGGTTTAGAATTGTTCATTGATTGGTTAAATAACGTTAGGCGCTTGATATTAGTTCTTAATTATCTGAATTCCGACAAAAAGAATTATAAAATTTTAAATAGCTCAGTTGGTTCCAGGCAGAGGTCTCTTGAATCATAATTCATGACCTCTGGATTTAGCTATTAACTGTTGCAAACAAAATAGTTATGCAATTTCACTTGGTGAACAGTTAAACTCACCCAGAAGATACCAAAATGGCTATGGCTATTTACCAAATCAATCACTTATTTTTATACTATTGAATATCTTCGAAAAACACTTCTACCGCTCAAACTAAATATCATAAATACTTTCAGGCTCTTTTGGCTTTAAAATTGAACGGTATTTAACTCGGATATATGCATTTAATATCCGTTAGGCCATAGAATGAGCCAAGCCAAATTATATCAATCATTTCTCCATAATGGTAGAAGAGCCCTTTTTTTAACCTCTACCTCCTGGCTCACTATCACGTAATTTAAAAACAATTCCAGCCAATAACAGAAGTTAACATAACCATTTGTATACTGCGCCAAACAAACAGACAACCAATCCGGTTGCTTATTTTAACTGGAGGCTAAAAATAATTTACATATCACAGCTAGCACATTATATTATCTAACATACAAATAACTGCCATTTTGATTGCAACAATGAACAAATAGCTGTTAAAATACACAGATAAAATATTATAAAACATGACACTAAAAGAAAATGCATAGATATACAGTTCCAAAGAGGTAAATATTGCGAGTTTGTAGTGCAAAAATTCAGTTGAAATTAAATATTAAAAGTAAAGTTTCAGCAAGCATATGTACCTATGTAATAGTACACTGTTAATATTTTTTTTTTCAAATTCTATTTACTAAAGGCCCCGTCAGTGTTAAATTTTCGTCTCCACCTATATTTGACAATATAAATGGAAGGGAAATGTTGGAAGAAAAATGGCTTCCAATTTTCTCCATCAAATTAACTTGATCAGATAACGTCAAAATTTTTTCATTCATGTCACACTATCAAAGTTAATTACTTGTCTGTGATATCTCAAGCTTTTTAAAATTACTCTAATCTTTAAATTCAAATAATGCATCAAATTGCTGGGTGAAATATTTTAACGTGTTATGTTTTTGTGCAATTCTTAACTTTTAAATCGTATGTAAATTTTAATCACATTAATAATTACATAACTAAATTAATGTTCTGTGATTATTCAAATTTACAGAGACATCATTTTTATTTCACATATCAAAATATTTTACATTCGACATTCATATTAAAATAATTAATTTAGTTGTTTCACATTTATAACCTCTTTGATCAGACATGTGTTCTTCACCGTTTTAAAAATTATTAGTGACGGGAACGGACGCAATTTCCGTTTTCACTGTGCATGATTCTGATTGGCTGATTGCGGTCAACGTCCAACATATTTTGGAACCCGTCCTTTGTGCAAAATACTTTATGGAATCTCAAGTCATCCAACTTGTCAAACAGACATGGTTGCGCTAGTGACGTTTTCAGTGACGTCATAACCCTCTAACATTATTTGACCAAACATTTTGAAGGCGTTGGAAGGTAAAATTCACAGTGTGACAGGGCCTTTGGGGCACTGGTTCCAAATTATACAAGGTTCTTCGTAAATTTACAAATATTTTCTTAAGTTTACCGCCGCTGAGTTCACTTTCCGTAAAAATGAACTCATGATACTTGGAGTGTTGACAAAAACCTTCACAGACTTGTTAAGCCTGCGGCAGAAATAATCGTTATCCTTGAAAAAAGTACTTAAGTATTTTCTCTTTTGGTTAGCAGTTATTCCTCTCGTTTTTCTCAGTTTTCATCTCTTTGGTCTCAGTTTTTTTTTCTTTCTCGCGGCTCTTCCGAAATCTTCTTTCCTTTGACCTGGTTCTCCTTAGCTCTGATTTAATTTTATTTTTTTATTTTTCTTGGCTGCAGTGTTGGAATTTCGGAACAAACAGGCTACAAGTTCTTTGCCTGGTAGTTTATTGATTTGCATCTCCCTTGAACCTTTGTAAACTGATGCGAGCCATGCTCGAAGTAACTAATTAATTATTAACTTAATGCATCGCGTGACCCCTAAATATTTAAGATCTAGAAATATGATTGAGCGGAACTGAAGTGTCTCGCTGTATACGTCTCTAATTCATATTCATTATGTACAGCTGTCTGCAGTAATATTATTTCAATAATTTATACAATATTAGTTCAGGTTCCTAAGGTGGCCCACTAAGGCTACACCAGAGTGTCAACACATACAAAAACCGACATTTAAAGGATCTCTCAGATAGTGTGGCAACATCATGACACAATGTCTTACGAATAACTGGTTTTAGCCGAATTTCCAGCTCACTTCTAAAATACCAAGCGCGGCCTGCCTGAACAGCACAACTCTGATCATGGCTCACAGCAAAAGGCAGACCCTCGACTGAGAAGCTTAGTGACTCGTGCATCCACACATATCACGACACTAACCAAAAAAAAAGGTTTTCTAATAAAGCGACCAACTGCAGAGCAGACATGAGAAATTATCTGCTGGTCATCTTGAGAAAACCGGGCCACCTAAGTATTTATAAATATATAGGGTGATTTGTAGAGGGTCAGACAAACGGAACAAACGTGTTGGTGGACCCATTTAGAAAATACATATTTTTTATATTTTTTTTACATATTTTTTTAAATTTATTGAAATTTTACCTGTTAACCTTAAGATTTTCTATCTTTTTATTTACATTTGGCCCCAGATGCATCCTTCGTTTATGCAAGGAAGTTTTAGATTCAAAGAATGACTTAATAATTAGTTCTGAACTCATAAATTCAGGGGAAAAAAAATGGAAACAAATAGGCAAAAAAAAAAAGTCAACATTAACTTAATTTTAAAAAAAAAATCTAATCGCGTTCAAGGAGTTCAAATGGTTTTAAAATCTTCCATAGTTATTGTTTATTACAACGGTGTACTAAATTGGTATAAAACTCTATCAGCTTGCGTAAAAAAAAAAAGGAGATGCAAAGAAAAATTAATTGCAAAAAAAAAGTAAAAATAATAATTAATTAAACAAAAAGTCACGAACCTTATTAAAACAATATGCTGTAGTGGCGTTAGAAATAAGGGCGCAATATTCGAGTCAGATTTGTAAGGTTTCGATAAAGAAATAAAAAATAATTGGTCTTGTAATTTTTCTCCATTTCCCCCTTACGTGTCATTATTTACACAGCTGGAATTAATCTGTGTTGGCGATATGAGGCTTTGTCGGGAAAGGTTTTGGTTTGGTTGGTTTGAAAAAAAAAAGGATGGGGTGCCAAGATGAGTTCTTGCCCCGGGTGGAAACTAGTCTAGTTACGTCCCTGGTGTTTACACGACAATGTATGTACCTCAGAAACGGTATATTTAATTATGGTACAAAACTTTAAACTATTTATATACAAACAAAATGAAGAAATATATAAATAGTAAATACAATATGTTTTTAATAATTTAATGGAAAAAAATGTTCTTTAGGAAATTAATCTACAAAAATTAAAAATTATTGTTTAGAAAAAAACAACACAAAAATTTGTAAAAAAACACTGGTCGTCTGTAAAGTCGGTTTACGGACGATAATTTAACGTGACGTCATAACAAAACATTGATGAAATGATTGCATACTTTTATGAATAAAATTTAATCATTTTTATTGAACTATCACTATTGTGTATGGATACAAAGAAGGAGTGAAATGAAATCTACAATTTAATTGATAAATTTACTTTTATTTGCACTCATTAATTCAAATATTTTTATTACTTTAACGAAGAGATTATTTTAACTATAACTTTTATACACGTTTGCTATTTATCTTCTTCCAATCTGTGATATTCTGTTAAGGATAGGACGATGATAGGAAAAGTAGGAAACGAATGGAAGTGTTTCAAGTTTAATGTGCCTCTAAAAAGTCAAATCGATGGTTGTTCCAATCGAGTGGAAGAGAGATAGATGCGGCGCAAGCGTACAATGAGCGTAACGGGACACAGCGTGACGGGACACTTTTTCGTGTGTGCAGCCGGCGTTCATCGATTTATTAGACGTTTTCACGTCAAAAAGCGGTTTAATAAAACGTTTCAGGTAACTAAACCTATCAAGTACTTTAATAAAAACTTTCTATTTTCGTTGAATCCAATTTTTCAAGTGCATTCGAATCTGTCAACGAATAAACATTTCGCGTTTAATTTTTTTTATGGTGCCAGGCTAGAATAAATAAAAGTGTTCTCAAAAAAGGTGACGTCACCTGTTCATTGGCTGCTGACACAATTCACCATCTTTCCGGATCACACATGATTTTTAGGGAAATTTTTCGTCGTCTTATAGGTACATAGTTCTTCAGGGCGTGTTAGATATATCGTTATTCAAAGTGTCAGCACACCCCTGAGAAAGGATTCCATGTTCTAGAAAATACATATAGATACAAGCACAGTAAGCTAGAAGGTTGGAGACAAGTATGTCGGAGCCTTTTCAATAAGTTCGACACGAAAGGAAAAGAAAATAATTGTAATTGGACAGTGAATCATTATACCTATTAACCAAAGGATAAAAAACCGTATAAAATATTTATTATAATTCAGTAAAAAACAAACTTAAGCACTCTCATATTTTATAGAACTTTAAACGAGAACATTAAAAAAAATACGTCTTTGACAAACAATAGGTGAAGGATTATTAGTACATTGCAAACATTTCGTAGTGTTGCCAAATAAAAGTCATCTTCGTCGCGTTCGCTACAAATGTCACTTTGGTATTTGAAACGTGAAATGGTACAACGAACTGTTTTTTTTTTTAAATTGTGATTTCAAACGTCTACGTCACGCGAGAGACTTAAAACAATATTACTTACATGTGCCGGCACTAGCAGCACGGACTTGTGCAGATCAATGTAAATAATTTTCCTTTATCGACAGCTCTTTCGGTCTGTCACGTCCATGTCGCTTGGTCGAAGTCTTGTGGACTACTGGCAGCCTTCAGCGCGCGCTCGCACGGCAGAAGGCATGTGGTGTCCGCCGAAGGGGGGAGGGGGGAAAATAATAATAATACTAATTTATTTGTGTGCTGAATTGGGATCAACCCAAGGACCTAGGTCAATAAAATCAATAAATATTGATAACAAGGGACTTTTAACAATCTTTGTTTTCTTCCAAATTATCGCACGGTTTTTATATATGTTCAAGATGGTGTCCAAGATGGCTGACAAGATGGCGGTCGCTATGATACTTGACTATCTGATGATTCACACTATTGCGCTCTATAGTGTAACAAGTGTAGAAAACATGACGATCGACACTAGCACACTCTAGTAAACGAAAAGCGACTCCAACAAAGGCAGCCAATGTAGTTGCAAGGACATCACATAGTCAGGAGTAGTAAACATATTGGTGGTAGTAGTATTAGGGGTTAGTTTGTTTGTAAATTATGTAGCTGTATGTGTAGTAATAATATTTAAAGACCATCCACTGGAGATCGAACCCATTTTCTCCGAAGTCCGTAAAGTAAGCTGCTTGTTTCTACCAAATTATTTTTATATGTTTTTAAGAATGTGAAAAATTTTATATCAATATATACACGTGCCTTGTTTTTGGCGCTCGTGTGACAGGACTGTATAAACCCCCACCATGCGCTTCGCTTTTCACACCCGTGTGACATTGGCCTTAAACGAAACAAATAGAAATGAAATACAATCAAATGTCACGAAATGAATTAAAACCTAATGTATATAAAAAAAGAATTAATGAAAAATAAATTAAATTAAATTTACCCAAATATATTGAAATAAATGAAATGAAGTTAAACTACATGAAACAGATTGAAAGAAAGCAATTGTAATGGAATAAAACGATTTTAATTGAAACGAATTTCATTGAATCAAATGTTTGAATTGTAACGAAATAATTCAAAGAAAAGGACTTAAATGTATTAAAATGTTACCTAACTCTACTTATCAAAGTGAAACAATCGAAATAATCTGAAACGGAACAAACGGATATGAAAATTCTGCATAATTTAGCTGATCAGCTGGCCAACTCACTCCTTTACGTGCGAAAAAAAAGAAGAAGAAAGATCGTGTAAAAGAGAATTGGTACGAAAATTGATATTGATAGTGTACTATAATCGGGAAACCAACCTTGAAAGCGAACCATCTGGCGTTCCTGCGTTAGTTCATTCAACATTGCCTGGCGTTGCCAACTTAACGCGGCTTTGAAAAGTTACTTCCAGAATAATGCAGTTAGTGGAATACGGAGCAGATAACGCCGGGAGATAGACAATGAGTAATGTGTAATAGTTCCTTTTGGCGCTGAATGCATGCTCTGGAGCGTGAAGGGGATCAATTAACGGAGCCACAGGTCCGCCATCTTGGATTCCTGAAACCTAGACTTTGACCGACGGCCTCAAACTTAAACTACGAAATACGACACCTCGACTATGTTTCTTACCCAAACACTCAAATATACAAATTTAATTTAAAAATAAAAAAAAACTATTAAAAATATGTTATATAGGTATTACTTATATTATCGACCATTTAGTCCCCAGTTCTAACTCGCTGCGGTTAAATAATAATAATATATTGATATAACATTTTCCACGTTCTTAAAAAAACAATTAAAATAACTTGGTAAAAACCAACTTCACAGACTTCAGAGGTACTGGGTTCGATTCCCAGTAGACGCTCATATAAATAAATTACAACACATTCATACGCAATATTTACGAAAAAACTAACCCCGACTGCTGCTATAGGACCTATATGTATATTACTCCTGACTATGTGATGTCCTTGAAACCATATTGACCACCATATTGGCCGCCTTGTTGGAGTCTCTTTTCGTCTGCTAGAGTGTGCTAGTGTTTTCTGCACTTTTTATACGATAGAGCGCGATAGTGTCAATCACCAGATCGTCAAGCATCATAGCGTTCGCCATCTTGTCAGCCATCTTGGCGACCATCCCACAAATCATTAAAAAATGTGCAATACACGAGAAGATATCTTAAAGTTTGTTAAAATTTATCTCTTTTTATATATCTTCTAGCTGCAGTACCCGGCGTTGCCCGGGCTAAACACATGGAGCTTTATTGTCTGCGAGTTAAAGCAAACTGGATAGCGCTATATTACAGTGTATATATATATGTACACACATACATACATATGTATATATATACTGGATTGAATTTCCAATTTATGTTTTATAACTCCATGCAACGTGCGGGTCTGTTGTCATAACAAATACAAACAAAAGTATACGGCATTTCCTTGCTCGAGTTAGATAATTTTGACAAAAATTGTGTACTGTATTTCTACACAAAAAAATACGAAGCATAAATCTTACACATCACGTGAATTTTCATGAACGTTTTCCATTGCAAGCCCACGACTTTTCCGCATGGAATTTTGTATTATCTTGCACCATTTAGAAATTTAAACATTATAACATAACAGTTGATACAGTTGTAGTAGTTTTCTTATGTTTACAAATGATAATTTTTCTCACCTCTATTTCAGTCTTTGCAATAAAAATATGTAACTACCTAAATTTTGGGTAAATATGTTTCTACTTTCAAATGTAATGTCGGGAAGACACTTCATAAAATTTCTTTGTAAACCACATTTACTGTTTTCCCGTCTTGAGCTGGAATGTAAAGATTGTCTGCATTACTGACCCGCGAGCAAGTCATATACATCTGGCCGTGTGACAAACAATCAGACCTTAAGTCGACACCAGCTGCCTTAAAGCTCTGACCCTGCAAATTATTTATTGTCATCGCGAAACAAACTGCTATTGAAACTGTGTGCGCTTGAACTCGAACGGGAAGTTATTCGGGATGATCGGTATGCGTGGTATGAAAACAGTTTCACCTGAGCCACATCCAGTAAGAATCTCAGCTTTGATTATATTTCGTTGTAGAGCAGTTTACTTTAAGTCGGGTTCCATTGCACAATTTCGGGGAAGTAAGGTTCCTCAGAAGCATTATTGGAACACCGACTTTGAGAACAATTTCGTGAACAGGAAGACCACTTGCAGTGAGAGAACTCAGCTGGATAATTAGTGACGTCGTCCTGATTAAAGACGCTGTTAAACTATGTGTAAACCACTTCAGCCCCATTCAATTCGTTTAAAATTTTTTTCATTGATTGCAGCAGCTTGGTCATTTCTTGGAGTGAATATGGCACGTTCACATAACCACGTATGTTCCTGATGTTGTATGTTTGACAGATCCCCGAATACCGAACGTATGAGTTTGTCTCCCGAAGATACGACTCTGCCAAGTATTTCTGGAAGCGTCACCTGACCGTGTTGCTCAGGGAGGGCACCTGTGTTCTGTCCACAGCTTCAACTGCTTTTTTATTCGCCATCGTGCATTTATCCCAAACGATTAGAGAGCAATCTTGTAACACTTTTGTTATATCACAATTTCTTGTTATCGAACATGTTGGTGATTCATTAGTGTCTTTATGAGAGCAGATTTTCATGAAATAAATCATTCCACGATAAAAGCTGTTTATTTAATTTAATTAAGCGGACGGGTTCACCCCAAGGAGAAAATTGACGCGGCGAGACCTCGTGGACATAGAGAAATGACACACACTCACTATTTATGTGTCTATGAAACATTCCAAAATTAACAACTACTTATAAATGAAAATTCAGTTAAATAAATAAACATTTTCCAGTGGACCAAATTGTGAATCTAAACCATCCTCGAATCCCCGTGAACTCACACAAAAAATTTCATCAAAATCGGTCCAGCCGTCTAGGAGGAGTTCAGTGACATACACACGCACACAAGAAATATAGGTATATATATAAAGATTGATTTGATTGAATGTGGTCCTTGAGTTGATCCCCATTCAGCAAAAAATAATCGTATTTTCATTTAAATTTGCATTTAATAAAATATTGCATTGTTTAATGCAAATCGATTCTTCCCTAAAAAAAAGTAGAGGTTTTCAGTTCAAAATTAAGTGAAATCACAAGTAACAAAAATTAAAATCACTCAATTCTGAAGAAAATATTTACTATGTAAATTATACTCTACTACAGTCTAATCTAATTTTGTAGCAACTCAAATTACTGTCTCAGCTCCTGTCCGTTCACCCAAGTTAGCATCCAGTTAAGTCCTTTAATCATGTAGCCTTTTTTTCTTTCTGGCAGGTTTTCTCAGTACTGTGTTTTACAGACTGCTCCACTACCGACTGATGTCTCATACCATTATGTTAATAAACCGTACATGGGACCTATTAAAAACTAGGTGTCAAATCTATGAAGGACTACAGACATAGTAATTGTCATAAAGCCACATACCGTTGAGTATATCGCTGAAACGCATATGTCCTGCTATTATCACATTCCACCAAAGCTTCTATCAGAGCATCTCACCAATAATTAGCCATCAACCCCGATTAGTTCCGAATATATCCGAAATTCGCCGCTCACTCGTGCAACTTCACGGTCAAAAATTAAAAAAAAAAAAACACAATTTTACAAGAGTTCATACATTTTCACGATTTTATTTGATATTCACTTAGTTTATTTCCTTGGACCATGACAGAGAGAACCAAAAATTTTCAAACGCTAATCCCAAAACTGGCGTTTCTGATTATTATTTACTATGATAAATTAGCATATATATATATATATATATATATATATGCCTTTTCAACACGTCAACGTTAACTTCACTGAAAATATTTTATATTTAAATAAAGTACGTGTCTCCGAAAAAAATAATGTGTCGACGGTGAATTTCATTCACTCTTAACGCACAGTGACAATTTCGCAATTGCTCATGCCATACGTTCCTCCTGTATTTTCCTTTCATGCCATCCGTATTAAAACATTTTTTTCCGGGGTATTGTTTGCGCCATGTGTTTCGTTAATTGAAAATGTGCTGCCACGCTCCATTCTTTTCGTTCCCGCTCGTGGCCACAGCTATTGCAACGCAATTTAGTTTCCATTGTTTCCACCTTCGGCTCCTTGCCGAAACAGTAAACCGCTGAAATGCCTTGGTGAGGGGAAAGGGGGGAAGGGGGAAAGGGGGGTCAGAACAGAACACCTCATTAACAAATCTCGCGCCCATCTAACCCAGTCTGACAGTTTTCAGCAGTGTTTAGTGTGATGAGCGAGTTGGAAGAAAAAAAAAAAAAGGGGGGGGGGGGGGGTGGGCTTAATTTTTATTAAAAATTTCCTGTCTTCCAGAAAATTCATTCTGATTTTGTGATTAGTTTGTGTGATCCCAAAATTGAGTCATTAGTACTTTATATAGTTACTAAAAAGTTAAATTATACAAGGTTTTCTTTACAATGTCAAATAAACTAATTTAGATTGCAAAAATTAAAAATAATGTTCATAAATAGGGCGAAATTTTCCCGAAAATTAGTTTTGACTCTGCACTTATAGCTCATTTGTGTATTGCTTTATTTTTATGTTCAAAATACATTTTGTGGCACCGGTTCTATGACTACGTGCCGTTGCAGTTCTCGGCGTTAATAATAATAATTTTATATATATATATAATTTTAAAACTAACTAAAAAAATATTAACGGAACTTATTTTGATATTTTGATATTTTAAAGAGTATAATCCACTTAAGAAATTTTTTAAAATATTTTTTTCAATTATTTGAGGCGATTGCTTATTGAGTCGCTATACATGAATATTATTTATCGTAGAAAGGCATTTATTTATTACTGATATTGGACTTAAATTACACTGCTTCGCGAAAGTTTTAATTCTTAATACGTTTATACTGATCCAGTTTATTTCAATTAGATATTTAGTTAAATTTTAGTATTCTATAAACAACAATAGCTGCGCAGTAATTAAAATATTAACTTTTAGAGGAAATCTATTTAAATTAACTTGTCAACCAGATATTAAATACTACAAATGGAAGGATTAAGTATGTTATCAGCAGCTGTTTCAGTGTAAACATATAAATACACTTTTATTTTAAAAGTGGACTCTAAATGATTCGCAAGTCCGTCCGCCGTCCGTCTGTCCATCAACAAGCCGAGCTATTCAGAATGATCCACATGTCCGTTCACCGTCCGTCACCTAGTACTGTAATGATTGATTTGATCGATTTCCGTCCTTGGTTAGATTCTTTATTGATGCAAAAAAAATATTTTAGGTTAAAAAATATTTGTTTAGTTAAATATGGTGAAAAGTCCTAACAGCCTCCAGCACGCACTATACTTAATTCAATGGAGTGCTTGAATTTGAAATAAATCGTTTTGGGGGTTCAGAACATAATTCATTTCACGGCCTCTAAGCGGAAGACTCTGTAATAGCGTGGAGTTTAACCGTAACATTGGGGAGGCGGAGAAACGAAGATGGAGGTGTAACGCAAGGTCCTTTTCACGCCGAAAATATTATTCCGAAAAAAACACGTTTTTAGCAATTATCACTCCACGGAAACAGAGGAAATCTTCCGCCCTCAGCGTATGCTTAAATGCTTTCCGTAAGCATACCCCACCCGGATATCTTGAGCACATTTCAAATCGCGTGTCTGAAGCTCCGAACGCCGTATGTGTGCCCTTAAGCACGCAAAATTTTCACTACTAAACGTTTAAAATTTTATTTCCCACGGCAGATAGAAATGGGATCCTACGGTGAATAGCTCCTTCCCTTGCAAGAAGCTCTCCTTATTCGTTCGACGCACCTGGGAGTCGAATTTTCGCCCGCGCCGTCAAACCAAAGTGTGAGCGACAGGCGCACTTTAGCGCTAAGTTTATGCCCCGCAAGTCTTGTCACTGTCGCTCATATATTTCAACCCCTCGCCGGCGACAAATTTTCCGGAGAGACCTTTCGCGAAAAATTTTTTTTTAAAAGACTCGGCAAGTTTTTTTTTCGTCATTGCTTTTATTTAGCGGCTATTTTGTTAAGATTTGAACTCGATATCTCCCATGCTTTTGTTATTCTGTCACAAATATTTTCAACAGACGTTCACTTAGTGCAATATCATGGGTGTAAAAAAGCTGCGCAAATCTTCGTAATTATCATCACTTTCTTGCTTTTTTACACCCGTGATATTACACTAAGTGAATATGTGTTATGGCAGAACAACGCATGTGAGGAAGTTAGAGGAATGACATTTTTGAAATAGCCCTTAAAAAATATGAAAAAAAATTAAATGGCGTTTGAGAGCGTGCATTCCGTGACATGTCATAATATTATATTTACATTAATAACTGTTAAATAGATAGTCTTTTAAGTGGATTATCTTTCAAAATATGAAAAATGAATACTTCCGATATTTTTTTGCATACTTAGCTGCCAAAGATACACATAGTTTTGACTTAATTGGGAGGTAAAATTGGTAAAGATCAATCGGATTATAAACGTGATTTTTTTTTAATTTTTTTTTTGTGGCCACGTTACTGGCTGCTTCCATATATGGTCTGAATTTTTTTAAGAAAAAAGATATTTCATTTTACTTGACTACCAAAACCCCAAAAATATGGGAATGTTGTAAATTTTGGTAAAATAAAAAAAATTGAAAGTTCTAACTCTATTATGAAATAGCGACATTTTCCTTGAACCTAAAACATTGCAGTCATGAAATCCGTTTATTTCTATCTATTTGTACGTCCCAAAATCACCAAAATAGTAAATTTTGGTGCCTAATTTTGCACAAAGTATGCAGTATAGTAGTTGGAAAAGGGGGGTTCAAGCACAGGTGCAGGAGCCAGGAGCCGGCCGCCATCTTGGATGACGTCATTTTTGACCCAAAATTCCTCAAAATTCCTCAAAAATGACTCAAAATGACTCAAAATTTACCGCTTTCGAGGGAAAATTTCCCGTTTTATTCCGTAAAAATCCCAGTGGATAGAAAAGTCCTAAAAGTGGCTGAATCATCCCTAACGCAAGCCACTGTTAAGCCGCTATCAGGACTTGACCTTTGACCTTGCTAATCTATGCTAATCTATGCTAATCTATGCCAATCTATGCCAATCTATGCTAATCTATGCCAATCTATGCTAATCTATGCCAATCTATGCTAATCCGTATGCTAATCTATGCTAATCTGTATGCTAATCCATACTAATCTGTATGCCAATCCATGCTAATCCATCCACCATTTTTTGTATTTCTAGAAATTTCCACCAACTTTGAATCGTGACGTCACCGTTGCACTTTGTGTCACGGACGCCATCTTGGATTTGAATTTTTTTTTTCGAACTTTGAAATTCGATGTAAACATCAACCACCATCTTGTTTTCGTCTGCTGGTGGCCGCCATCTTGTTTTCGTCTGCTGGTGGCCGCCATCTTGTTTTCGTCTGCTGGAGGCAGCCATCTTGTGAGAGTGCGCTCACGCCATGTTAGTTTAATTCTTACCCGCTAGAGTGCAGTAATCATTTATTATTACTGTGACACCCACCATCTTGTCATTTGGCCACCATCCTGAAAATCCATAATTATTTAGCTAGGAATTCGGGAAAGATTCCAAAATTTATTAAATAAATCACCCATTAATTTATTTATTGAATCGCTGGATTCCCGTCCTTTGTTCGATACCTGATCGATGCAATAATGTCTAATTTTATGTAAAATAATAATAATTTCAATAAACCATCTTCAACATTCTTAAAGAGACTTTAAAACCTCTACTACCATCATCCTATAAGCCATCAACACCAACATCTTGGAAAATTCGTAATTATATTGCTAGAGATTCGGGAAAAAGTTACAAATTCATTAAATAAATTTGCAAACAATAAAATGATTAATTAGGTCGACTCAGGCCCTTGACACGATTCGGAATGAAGATGGAAAAAAATAAACATAATATAATAGTGACAGGTTCGAGAAAGAAAACAACACAAGTTCTTTCACAAAATAAACTTTATTACATAATTTCTACTTTACTACACGAACACTTGCGAAAGCCAGCAATCTTATAATCATTTAGGTCCGCAGCGGCGTGAAATGACTAATTCTTAGCTCCAATCGGCTTATACTAGAAAGAGTCCAGCCAGAACCTTTACAGACATAGTCCTCCTCTTCTTGACAGAGTTTCTGGATACCGTTTTTAACAGTATGCTTCACATCGTTAGAACTGTAAATTACTGCAGCCGATGTCTTGAATGCACACTTCTTCACTTCGTCTTCGAATGGATACGGCTTTCCATATATACAGTCCAACCACAAGTTGTATTTTAATGAACCGTTTGTTGCTACATCATCAGTAAGCTTATTGATTATGTTCTCTTTGATATCATCAAGAAAATTACAAATGTCTTTCGACTCACCTAACGTATTTGGATAATAGTAGTCTTTCAATGTCCCACGAAATGCAGACTACGCCAAGTAGAACCCATTATCATTCACTTGTAATGCGCCGAACACAGTCTTAGGTTTATTTTCATGTTCAGACGTCATACCAATCGGTTGCTACACATCGGTTTTCTTGCTTGTTCTCTTACGAGTCTCCAATCTAAAGCGAGGAGTCGAAGTTTCTACAGGTAGTTCTTCAGTAGACACACGGACTTTACCGTTGCATTTTTTCACATGTCGTCGCAAACTGTCAATACGTGTAAACCATTCATGACACCCATCACAGCGAAACTTTATACGAGATGGATTCTTCTTGCATTTACTCCGCTCATGTCTTCGTGCATCATGAGAAAATGCGAACGACATATCACAGTAGCTGCAAGGATACCGTGGTGATGAAGACGATCCTTTCAGACCCGAACCAGATGATGTTGTTGCAGCAGTTACACCATCTCCAGGCATACTCTTATGAACATCAATACATCGTTGCTGCACCGAAACCTTTACTTTCTGCCGCACAGCAGGTCCTTTGCATGTCTTCATGTGCGTTTTCATATTATCTTGTCTTGCAAATTGCTTGTGACATTTCTCACAAACAAACATTTTACGATAAGGGTTCTTAGCGCATTCTCTCCTCTCATGTCGTCGAGTATTGCTGCTGTTTGTGAAAATCTTGTCACAGTAACAGCACCGATGTTCGTTAGTCGGTGTTGAATCACCAGTCATTGAAGTTTCCATCGAGGGCGAAACGAAGTTCGACGAGTTTTCCTGCGTAGTCAGCACCACCGACATTAAAGTCTCTCCTGCTGACGGTATCGCGACTGTTGAAATCTCCTCTTTTGATGACGTCGTCTTTGCCGACGGGATCTGCACCTTCTCCACCGTAGCTGACGTCAGGGTTCCCGTAGACGATGGTGCGTCGTCCATCAAGTTCGGCGTTTTAGATGGTAAAGATGCCATCGAAGTCTCAAGAACAGGCAATTACACGACGTATGCACCAGTAGAATCAAACTAGGTGATCCTTACACCGACGACGTCAGTAACAAACTGAGCGACCTGCTGTCCAGGACTCGCTTATATACACGCACCGGTTGGAATAATACTCTAGTCAAATCAAGAACCAATTACTATAATACTCGAGTCAAAACACCATTGAAAGAAGAAGCGCACCAAAATAAGGTAACGCATTTGGAAACAAATTCATCAAATGAAATGAACACGCAATGCACGCACTTGCAGCTTTCATCTCAAGGTATCATTTAAATTTCATTCAAGCGAAGTATCAAGCCAATGTCACATCATATTATCATCCTATTGGTCATACTATCCTCAAAATATAACAGTCTTATAAATCACACCAGTTATAGAAGGACTTATAGTTTATAACACACATCATTTCAGCCATTGTTCTTTAACAAATTCGAATTTAAAAATGTAAAATGTAAGTACTTGTTAAGTTGAAGAACCAGGTACGTAAATATATTATATACTTTATGGACACTGTAGGCACAAAAACCATGAAAGTACATATGTAAGAATGATATTTAATAAAACTAATATTAGCTCTATACCCACACGACTATGTGTTGACTGCTGTGTCTAGGGTGTTGACCTCAATTTATACCGCTAGGACCTCCCTCCAGTCCAGTCACGTGTACCGTTGCTTCCGCTGTTGTCCCCCGCCTTGCTGGCGGCCTCCAATATTCGAACGAGGTGATCAACCATCCAAACCATAAACATGTTCGCATTGTGTCTTGAGATCGGACCTGGACATCCAAGTTACATAGAGTATAATATACTCTGAAATACAGAATAAAGAGAAAATTGATATAAATAACATTATACTTGGCTTAATAGTTCCAGAAGTAATGAACACACTGCTTGACCAGTGACAGGTGTAACTAAATATTAAATATATTTTATTTTCCATTACCTTTCGTGGAATTTATTAATCATTCACTCTACGAAAAACAACTCAAGACAATATACCTGACCATCGAATTAAAATACAGTACCGCTATGCCTTACATGAAAGTCTAATTATTCGATAATCTGAATAACCTATAAATCGTTCATGTACAAAGCCACACATACAGGCCAATTGTCTATAGACCATCAGACCGAGTCATGACAATATCAGACGTATAGGTTAGAATTTTCAGAACCGCAGGACCTTCTTCGTCTTTAGATAATTACAGTCATTTAGACCATCATGAAATCTTAATACATACTAAAGGACCAAGCGACCTTGAAAAATATTTTAGTAACACCAAGAGGTTTTGAACTAGTAAATATTCAGTCACTACATATTTTACTATGCGCAATCAACAAAAAGGAAGCACCATCAACGAAAAGACAACACATTTGTAAACACCATCAACAAAAAGGAAGCACAATCGGAAGCACATTCATAGAAAAGGAAGCACAATCGGAAGCACAATCACAAAAAGGAAGCACATTTGGAAGCACAATCACAAAAAGGAAGCACATTTGGAAGCACAATCCACAAAAAGGAAGCACATTTGGAAGCACATTCAACGAAAAAGGAAGCACAATCATAGAAACAACGCACAATCGGAAGCACAATCAACAAAAAGGAAGCACATTCGGAAGCACATTCACAGAAAAGGAAGCACAATCGGAAGCACAATCACAAAAAGGAAGCACATTTGGAAGCACAACCACAAAAAGGAAGCACATTTGGAAGCACAACCACAAAAAGGAAGCACATTTGGAAGCACAATCCACAAAAAGGAAGCACATTTGGAAGCACATTCAACGAAAAAGGAAGCACAATCATAGAAACCACGCACAATCGGAAGCACAATCAACAAAAAGGAAGCACATTTTGGAAGCACCATCAACAAAAAGGAAGCACATTTTGGAAGCACCATCAAAAAGGCAGCACATTTTGGAAGCACAATCAAAAAAGGCAGCACATTTGGAAGCACCATCAACAAAAGAAGGAAACACATTTTGGAAGCACAATCAAAAAAAGGCAGCACATTTGGAAGCACCATCAACAAAAAGAAGAAAGCACATTTTGGAAGCACCATCAAAAGGCAGCACATTTGGTAACACAAGTTACGAGAACTAAGTCTTAGTTAGAAATCAGAATGAAAGAAATAAAAACATTAAATTTTTACTTTTAATATTTAATTTATTTCTTAAGATTATACAAATAGAAGTAAAATAAGCCATTATTGTATGTAGCCAGCTTTCCTCAGTTCTTCGAGTATGAAGGATATTTCTTTTATGCACGAATAGTTTCCTGCACAAAGCGAGCCATGTAGAAGTCTTAGCCGGTCAACCAATAAGTTTGGATCTTTCCACGATGTGTAATCAATCTCTTCTACCACCATCTCACTTGCTTGTTTATTATAAATACTTTTAATATCACAATCGCCCCAGTGATCATAATAAGCGTTATCAGATTTATTTATTATAACACGTCGTTTCCATCGTTTCGGTCTCAGGACACCGTTACATTCTTCGATCTTGTCAGCTTTAGGTGCTTCATCACAGTCTATGCTTTTGTCAACAGCCTCAGAGTTACTGTTACAATCACTGTAGAAGACATCCTCTTCACCCAGATTACCATATGAATTCGATATCGATGATGTCGAAGTGCCATTATCGTCTTCATGCTTCCTTTTTAGGAGTCCATCATTTTTACAAAGTAAGAAAGATCTACTTGAATTCGGCTGGAATGTATTCTCACTTTTCACGTTAAGGATTCTTCCATTGTCTTCATTCTTCCATAAATCATCATCGTCCTTCAATTTAAGTTCTTTGTCGAGATCGGAAGAGCCACGAACATAATCTCTCTCAAGACAAGGAAAATTATTGTCGTAATGCAGATCACTATTCCTTAGTCTAGTAGATCCACCGTTGTACTCTGGCTTGTACGTAGGCTTAACGTTACAAGTTCTGTCATGTCTTTTTAAGCTCTCTCTCCGCGTAAACGACTTGTTACATCGAACGCAACTTATCATATTGCGTAGCGGATTTTTAACACAGTCATTCTTCTGGTGTTGTCTTCCATTCTTTCTCAAGATAAATTCTTTGCTGCAAAACTTACACCTGTGTCCTTTCGATACAGCGACAGACACCGAATCAGGATTCATATTAGTTACTGTGACTAATGTTAGATACAAACAGACAGTTTTCCAATTGGAACCATTACTTAAATATAATTTTTTAAATATTTCTTAAGCGATAGTTATCTCATGCAAAGGTACTTGTTGTAAGTAGTTCTGCTTTTCAACAACAGATGACACCACGTATTGCTTGCAGGTAAATATTATTTCTTTCTTTCATGCGGGATGCAGGATTCTCACTAACGATCGCAATAGAGGGATGGCATCGCTAGACTCCAAGGAGAAGGTAGTTTGTTCTTCCAGTTAGTGTTTCTCAGATTTCTCAGGGTATATATTATTATTTGACTGAATAATGATTTTTTTTTAAATTCCACCTAATAAAAATAAAATAGAAGCACTCAGAGAAAACCATCAGGGATGATGTCGTTTATAAACATCATAAATTACCATTTTTTTAAAAAAAAGTCCAAATTTAATCCTGCTTAAGCAAAGAGTTCACAAGCCCGCTTGTGCTAGAACTCTCATGTTGCTTAAGCAAAGAGTTCACAAACGGGCTTGTGAACTCTTTGCTTAAGCAACATGAGAGTTCTAGCACAAGTCCCGCTTGTGAACTCTTTGCTTAAGCAACATGAGAGTTCTAGCACAAGCCCGCTTGTGAACTCTTTGCTTAAGCAACATGAGAGTTCTAGCACAAGCCCGCTTGTGAACTCTTTGCTTAAGCAACATGAGAGTTCTAGCACAAGCGGGCTTGTGAACTCTTTGCTTAAGCAACATGGGAGTTCTAGCACAAGCGGGCTTGTGAACTCTTTGCTTAAGTAGGATTAAATTTGGACTTTTTTTTAAAAAAATGGTAATTTATGATGTTTATAAACGACATCATCCCTGATGGTTTTCTCTGAGTGCTTCTATTTTATTTTTATTAGGTGGAATTTAAAAAAAAATCATTATTCAGTCAAATAATAATATATACCCTGAGAAATCTGAGAAACACTAACTGGAAGAACAAACTACCTTCTCCTTGGAGTCTAGCGATGCCATCCCTCTATTGCGATCGTTAGTGAGAATCCTGCATCCCGCATGAAAGAAAGAAATAATATTTACCTGCAAGCAATACGTGGTGTCATCTGTTGTTGAAAAGCAGAACTACTTACAACAAGTACCTTTGCATGAGATAACTATCGCTTAAGAAATATTTAAAAAATTATATTTAAGTAATGGTTCCAATTGGAAAACTGTCTGTTTGTATCTAACATTAGTCACAGTAACTAATATGAATCCTGATTCGGTGTCTGTCGCTGTATCGAAAGGACACAGGTGTAAGTTTTGCAGCAAAGAATTTATCTTGAGAAAGAATGGAAGACAACACCAGAAGAATGACTGTGTTAAAAATCCGCTACGCAATATGATAAGTTGCGTTCGATGTAACAAGTCGTTTACGCGGAGAGAGAGCTTAAAAAGACATGACAGAACTTGTAACGTTAAGCCTACGTACAAGCCAGAGTACAACGGTGGATCTACTAGACTAAGGAATAGTGATCTGCATTACGACAATAATTTTCCTTGTCTTGAGAGAGATTATGTTCGTGGCTCTTCCGATCTCGACAAAGAACTTAAATTGAAGGACGATGATGATTTATGGAAGAATGAAGACAATGGAAGAATCCTTAACGTGAAAAGTGAGAATACATTCCAGCCGAATTCAAGTAGATCTTTCTTACTTTGTAAAAATGATGGACTCCTAAAAAGGAAGCATGAAGACGATAATGGCACTTCGACATCATCGATATCGAATTCATATGGTAATCTGGGTGAAGAGGATGTCTTCTACAGTGATTGTAACAGTAACTCTGAGGCTGTTGACAAAAGCATAGACTGTGATGAAGCACCTAAAGCTGACAAGATCGAAGAATGTAACGGTGTCCTGAGACCGAAACGATGGAAACGACGTGTTATAATAAATAAATCTGATAACGCTTATTATGATCACTGGGGCGATTGTGATATTAAAAGTATTTATAATAAACAAGCAAGTGAGATGGTGGTAGAAGAGATTGATTACACATCGTGGAAAGATCCAAACTTATTGGTTGACCGGCTAAGACTTCTACATGGCTCGCTTTGTGCAGGAAACTATTCGTGCATAAAAGAAATATCCTTCATACTCGAAGAACTGAGGAAAGCTGGCTACATACAATAATGGCTTATTTTACTTCTATTTGTATAATCTTAAGAAATAAATTAAATATTAAAAGTAAAAATTTAATGTTTTTATTTCTTTCATTCTGATTTCTAACTAAGACTTAGTTCTCGTAACTTGTGTTACCAAATGTGCTGCCTTTTGATGGTGCTTCCAAAATGTGCTTTCTTCTTTTTGTTGATGGTGCTTCCAAATGTGCTGCCTTTTTTTGATTGTGCTTCCAAAATGTGTTTCCTTCTTTTGTTGATGGTGCTTCCAAATGTGCTGCCTTTTTTGATTGTGCTTCCAAAATGTGCTGCCTTTTTGATGGTGCTTCCAAAATGTGCTTCCTTTTTGTTGATGGTGCTTCCAAAATGTGCTTCCTTTTTGTTGATTGTGCTTCCGATTGTGCGTGGTTTCTATGATTGTGCTTCCTTTTTCGTTGAATGTGCTTCCAAATGTGCTTCCTTTTTGTGGATTGTGCTTCCAAATGTGCTTCCTTTTTGTGGTTGTGCTTCCAAATGTGCTTCCTTTTTGTGGTTGTGCTTCCAAATGTGCTTCCTTTTTGTGATTGTGCTTCCGATTGTGCTTCCTTTTCTGTGAATGTGCTTCCGAATGTGCTTCCTTTTTGTTGATTGTGCTTCCGATTGTGCGTTGTTTCTATGATTGTGCTTCCTTTTTCGTTGAATGTGCTTCCAAATGTGCTTCCTTTTTGTGGATTGTGCTTCCAAATGTGCTTCCTTTTTGTGATTGTGCTTCCAAATGTGCTTCCTTTTTGTGATTGTGCTTCCGATTGTGCTTCCTTTTCTATGAATGTGCTTCCGATTGTGCTTCCTTTTTGTTGATGGTGTTTACAAATGTGTTGTCTTTTCGTTGATGGTGCTTCCTTTTTGTTGATTGCGCATAGTAAAATATGTAGTGACTGAATATTTACTAGTTCAAAACCTCTTGGTGTTACTAAAATATTTTTCAAGGTCGCTTGGTCCTTTAGTATGTATTAAGATTTCATGATGGTCTAAATGACTGTAATTATCTAAAGACGAAGAAGGTCCTGCGGTTCTGAAAATTCTAACCTATACGTCTGATATTGTCATGACTCGGTCTGATGGTCTATAGACAATTGGCCTGTATGTGTGGCTTTGTACATGAACGATTTATAGGTTATTCAGATTATCGAATAATTAGACTTTCATGTAAGGCATAGCGGTACTGTATTTTAATTCGATGGTCAGGTATATTGTCTTGAGTTGTTTTTCGTAGAGTGAATGATTAATAAATTCCACGAAAGGTAATGGAAAATAAAATATATTTAATATTTAGTTACACCTGTCACTGGTCAAGCAGTGTGTTCATTACTTCTGGAACTATTAAGCCAAGTATAATGTTATTTATATCAATTTTCTCTTTATTCTGTATTTCAGAGTATATTATACTCTATGTAACTTGGATGTCCAGGTCCGATCTCAAGACACAATGCGAACATGTTTATGGTTTGGATGGTTGATCACCTCGTTCGAATATTGGAGGCCGCCAGCAAGGCGGGGGACAACAGCGGAAGCAACGGTACACGTGACTGGACTGGAGGGAGGTCCTAGCGGTATAAATTGAGGTCAACACCCTAGACACAGCAGTCAACACATAGTCGTGTGGGTATAGAGCTAATATTAGTTTTATTAAATATCATTCTTACATATGTACTTTCATGGTTTTTGTGCCTACAGTGTCCATAAAGTATATAATATATTTACGTACCTGGTTCTTCAACTTAACAAGTACTTACATTTTACATTTTTAAATTCGAATTTGTTAAAGAACAATGGCTGAAATGATGTGTGTTATAAACTATAAGTCCTTCTATAACTGGTGTGATTTATAAGACTGTTATATTTTGAGGATAGTATGACCAATAGGATGATAATATGATGTGACATTGGCTTGATACTTCGCTTGAATGAAATTTAAATGATACCTTGAGATGAAAGCTGCAAGTGCGTGCATTGCGTGTTCATTTCATTTGATGAATTTGTTTCCAAATGCGTTACCTTATTTTGGTGCGCTTCTTCTTTCAATGGTGTTTTGACTCGAGTATTATAGTAATTGGTTCTTGATTTGACTAGAGTATTATTCCAACCGGTGCGTGTATATAAGCGAGTCCTGGACAGCAGGTCGCTCAGTTTGTTACTGACGTCGTCGGTGTAAGGATCACCTAGTTTGATTCTACTGGTGCATACGTCGTGTAATTGCCTGTTCTTGAGACTTCGATGGCATCTTTACCATCTAAAACGCCGAACTTGATGGACGACGCACCATCGTCTACGGGAACCCTGACGTCAGCTACGGTGGAGAAGGTGCAGATCCCGTCGGCAAAGACGACGTCATCAAAAGAGGAGATTTCAACAGTCGCGATACCGTCAGCAGGAGAGACTTTAATGTCGGTGGTGCTGACTACGCAGGAAAACTCGTCGAACTTCGTTTCGCCCTCGATGGAAACTTCAATGACTGGTGATTCAACACCGACTAACGAACATCGGTGCTGTTACTGTGACAAGATTTTCACAAACAGCAGCAATACTCGACGACATGAGAGGAGAGAATGCGCTAAGAACCCTTATCGTAAAATGTTTGTTTGTGAGAAATGTCACAAGCAATTTGCAAGACAAGATAATATGAAAACGCACATGAAGACATGCAAAGGACCTGCTGTGCGGCAGAAAGTAAAGGTTTCGGTGCAGCAACGATGTATTGATGTTCATAAGAGTATGCCTGGAGATGGTGTAACTGCTGCAACAACATCATCTGGTTCGGGTCTGAAAGGATCGTCTTCATCACCACGGTATCCTTGCAGCTACTGTGATATGTCGTTCGCATTTTCTCATGATGCACGAAGACATGAGCGGAGTAAATGCAAGAAGAATCCATCTCGTATAAAGTTTCGCTGTGATGGGTGTCATGAATGGTTTACACGTATTGACAGTTTGCGACGACATGTGAAAAAATGCAACGGTAAAGTCCGTGTGTCTACTGAAGAACTACCTGTAGAAACTTCGACTCCTCGCTTTAGATTGGAGACTCGTAAGAGAACAAGCAAGAAAACCGATGTGTAGCAACCGATTGGTATGACGTCTGAACATGAAAATAAACCTAAGACTGTGTTCGGCGCATTACAAGTGAATGATAATGGGTTCTACTTGGCGTAGTCTGCATTTCGTGGGACATTGAAAGACTACTATTATCCAAATACGTTAGGTGAGTCGAAAGACATTTGTAATTTTCTTGATGATATCAAAGAGAACATAATCAATAAGCTTACTGATGATGTAGCAACAAACGGTTCATTAAAATACAACTTGTGGTTGGACTGTATATATGGAAAGCCGTATCCATTCGAAGACGAAGTGAAGAAGTGTGCATTCAAGACATCGGCTGCAGTAATTTACAGTTCTAACGATGTGAAGCATACTGTTAAAAACGGTATCCAGAAACTCTGTCAAGAAGAGGAGGACTATGTCTGTAAAGGTTCTGGCTGGACTCTTTCTAGTATAAGCCGATTGGAGCTAAGAATTAGTCATTTCACGCCGCTGCGGACCTAAATGATTATAAGATTGCTGGCTTTCGCAAGTGTTCGTGTAGTAAAGTAGAAATTATGTAATAAAGTTTATTTTGTGAAAGAACTTGTGTTGTTTTCTTTCTCGAACCTGCCACTATTATATTATGTTTATTTTTTTCCATCTTCATTCCGAATCGTGTCAAGGGCCTGAGTCGACCTAATTAATCATTTTATTGTTTGCAAATTTATTTAATGAATTTGTAACTTTTTCCCGAATCTCTAGCAATATAATTACGAATTTTCCAAGATGTTGGTGTTGATGGCTTATAGGATGATGGTAGTAGAGGTTTTAAAGTCTCTTTAAGAATGTTGAAGATGGTTTATTGAAATTATTATTATTTTACATAAAATTAGACATTATTGCATCGATCAGGTATCGAACAAAGGACGGGAATCCAGCGATTCAATAAATAAATTAATGGGTGATTTATTTAATAAATTTTGGAATCTTTCCCGAATTCCTAGCTAAATAATTATGGATTTTCAGGATGGTGGCCAAATGACAAGATGGTGGGTGTCACAGTAATAATAAATGATTACTGCACTCTAGCGGGTAAGAATTAAACTAACATGGCGTGAGCGCACTCTCACAAGATGGCTGCCTCCAGCAGACGAAAACAAGATGGCGGCCACCAGCAGACGAAAACAAGATGGCGGCCACCAGCAGACGAAAACAAGATGGTGGTTGATGTTTACATCGAATTTCAAAGTTCGAAAAAAAAAAATTCAAATCCAAGATGGCGTCCGTGACACAAAGTGCAATGGTGACGTCACGATTCAAAGTTGGTGGAAATTTCTAGAAATACAAAAAATGGTGGATGGATTAGCATGGATTGGCATACAGATTAGTATGGATTAGCATACAGATTAGCATAGATTAGCATACGGATTAGCATAGATTGGCATAGATTAGCATAGATTGGCATAGATTAGCGTAGATTGGCATAGATTGGCATAGATTAGCATAGATTAGCATAGATTAGCAAGGTCAAAGGTCAAGTCCTGATAGCGGCTTAACAGTGGCTTGCGTTAGGGATGATTCAGCCACTTTTAGGACTTTTCTATCCACTGGGATTTTTACGGAATAAAACGGGAAATTTTCCCTCGAAACGGGAATTTTTTCCCTCGAAACGGGAATTTTTTCCCTCGAAACGGGAATTTTTCCCTCGAAAACGGGAAATTTTGAGTCATTTTGAGTCATTTTTGAGGAATTTTGAGGAATTTTGGGTCAAAAATGACGTCATCCAAGATGGCGGCCGGCTCCTGGCTCCTGCGCCTGTGATTGAACCCCCCTTTTCCAACTACTCAGTATAGATATAATTATTTTATTTTTAGTTATATCACTCAAAAACCTACAAGTTAGGCACTGTTAAACATAAATATAAAATAATTACATGAAACTGGACGCAAGCCCTTAAAGAGGGGTTCCTTGAATGTAATCTTTTTTCTTTAAGTTGAGCCGACAGCGAAGGTAACACACAAATAAACAAAGGTATAGGATAAGGGAATGAACTGGTCACAAGCCTCACCTTCGGTAAAGCCCTCCTGGATTAATTATAGCTTCAAGGGTTTACGAAAAAAACAGTATAAAATCGAATCGGGATGGCCTTCTCCTGAATGCAAGCTGAGTGTTGTGTGCAACTCTATATGTGCTACTCGCTGGCTAGGTTTATGTGTGGAAGACTGTATGTACACACACTGCCGGTAGCACCCCAATAACTAACTACAACAATATATTGGCAAGCAAAACAAGCGTAATACTAATAGTGAATGTTTAAAATGACAGGGAATTTTTTTTTTCATATTTGAGGGGATAGAACAATAACATGTACAGAGGAGTTACGATACCATCACACATGGTAGCTGGTAAATTTAGTGTACTGAATTTCATAGGATGATCTAAGTGTGCTGTGACTCTTTGCCAAATAAAAAAATCAACAAATATACGTATTAACACACATAGTATGAAAGTACATAAGATTACACTATGCTCCAATGATGAACAAAAAAATATCCAATTAAAATTATTAATTATTAAACTCACTGTTTATATAATTACATAGTTTGGTATATCCCTTACACACACAAAGTTCAGGTTAAGTAATGTACCAATATCTGGAGTTTCTTGGGAGACAACTGAATATTTCACAAAAGTTTGACCGTTAGAGTTAAAATATGAGAGTGAAAAATATTTAATTAGCAAATTCGTCTAAAAAAAGACGTCACTTTAACTTAATATTAATTAAACAGTGTGCTCTCTGCTGGATTCTCAAAATCGTGAGCTTCATACGCAGACGATAAGAATCAATCTACATTATTTATTTATTTTATAGCCCCCTGTCCCAAGATTCAACTAGCGACTCTCTGTCGAAGTAATATACCTAATAGTCAGATTACCCGAACCCCCGAGAATAGATCATCACTTAACCTATTTCACGCATTCATACACTAGCTATCTTAAAAATGTGTTCATACTTTTGAATACGTTTTTAGTGTTACAAAAATTTCCTTAGCCTCAATTCAAAAATATTTTACTACGTGTACATAAAAATAGAAAATTTTAAAATATAACTACAATCCAAATAGGTAATATTTTAGGATTATGCATCAAGGTTAGCCAAAAAACACTTTGTAGTTTTTAATTCCTAGAAACCGTAATGGGAGAAACCTTAATGAAGGTAAATTCGAAATATATCTACCTAAGGTAATTTTCACTACGCATTAGTAAACACGATAATAATACTCGTTAAATTACAAAAAAAAAAAAAAAACCTTGAAATTATGTGTAGATCAATTCATGTTAGATGAAGGACATGCCATTTTCATCCCCCGGTAAATACAAAGTTTTGTTCTCTTCGTTTGTAGGTGCATCTAGCAGATATAATTTTCTTTGAATTTTAATTTTGTTTTTCAGATCTTCAGCGGCCTTTACGCCTGGCTGCGTCCGACGATTCCCCTGCTGCGTGTTACAGCGTTTTGCTTTGTGCTCCCTGTTTCTCTTTCTTCCAATCCTCTGCTCCCGCACGTCTGTTTCGTTGGTCGTCGTTTTCAGAGTAAGATCCAACTTTACTTCAGTCCTCGTCTTTGTGGGCATTCATTAGAGCGCCTTCTTTGGAAGCCGGTCACCTGTCTTCACCTTTTCCTTTCTTTTCCATCTTACAACATTTTTTATTTTTTTATTTCAGGGAAAAAAATAATTTTTCCGACGTGCGGCGGAATCTAGGCCAATTAATTTGCATGGCTATCTCCTTCGTCGATACTTGGGTACTAATTCTGGATGAATCATGATTTTGTATGTGTAGTTATAAATGTTAGGTTAGTTTGTTTAGGGGCTCTAGATTGGTCTGATGGTCTATGTCTCGTATATTAGCTACACATACACACACATATTCAAACACACTGGCTAAGTAAGCAAAATAGTTTGTTTTACAGTATGAATATTCAGTCATCTGATTAAAAAGATTTTGCTTCATAATCGTGCATATATTTTTTTCCCTTAATGTATAGTATATTTGATTTAATTTCTAATTGTTTTCAATAGTTTTGCGTAACAAACATTTTTAGTGAAAGGGTATGATAATTTATTGCAGGTTGGGGATTTTAAAACTAAAAATAATATGGCTTTAATTAGAAAAAAGTAATTTTTTTTAATAATTTTATTTAGGTATTTTGATTTAGACCCGTAACCATTTGGACTATCAGCTGTTCTTGGCTTGTCGTTGAGATATGTTCTTAGAGCCTTTACCACCTGCTAGTTCTCAATTTATTTCTCAACCTTGAAGACGCCTCCTGCAATACAGAGCAACCTGTCGGTGTAATCTACCGTTCCAAAGCGGCACGGTTTCGATGGCCAAGATACAGTTTGTCTGGCTCATTAACTTGCTTCAAGCTTCACTGAATTCACGCGTAGCCAGGGACGGATATAGGGTTTTCCTTCACCAGGGACAGACAGTTTAATCAGCTCTTTCTCCCCTTCCTCCCTAAAAAAAATCAACTAACGCACCAGGCATGATTTGTTTTATCGGTGTATTCTATATGTGAAACTTTAAGTTGGATTTCCATCTAACCCCGTGTACTTACCAGTGTTTGAGTGCAAGTTTTATTTCACGGCCTCTATCGCCACTCAACATGCCGCACAAGCTCAATAGAAACTGAGAAATAAAAATGACCGTTAAACGCATCTGAGTAAAACCAAATTATTATTAGATATTATATAGTTTTTGTATTAGTTTTTTAATCCACACTTTTTGTCAGTAGTTGCCTTAAACTTTGGAAGCTCTAGGCTATTTCCTTTTTTGGTGGGCCTTCCCTGGAAAATTTGAAAAATTTACTCTTTCAAACATTTCTAACTCGACCTGGAAATTAAATTTCGACAATGGTTTACCTAATTTATTTTAGGATATTTTGATATTATTCCTTTATGAATTATCCTCGTTAAAATTTTATAAAATGTTTAAGATCACATTTCCGATGTATTCACAACATTATACGCGGCAATAAATTCTATGAATGTTTTTTAAATACGAAATCGTGAATTGAAAACGGTATTGACCAGCATATTAAGTTACAATATAAAAAATATTTTATTTTCATTATTCCATTTATTTCCATATTTTTTAAAGAATACCAGCCCGGGGCAGACTGGGCTCCCCCCTGCCCCCTCCCCAGCAAAAAAAGATCCTTACCAGCATGTAGCTGCAAGCGAACCAAGTCGAATTGCCTAATAATTTATTTTCCTTCACAGTTCTCGTTGTAAAAAAAAATCTGCATCAAAAGAAAAAAAACTTTAACTAGCGTACAGGGCTCTGTAATGAGCATAATTAAATTCTTGAAATATTTACCTTCAGGTTCTTCTGGCACACACAAATTGGCAACTAACTGGAATTGCCCTTTTAATCGAGACCGCTCAAAAGCCAGTTTTTTCTCTTTTCATGATGTACATCTTTGACAAGAAAATATTGTCTCAATTAATTACGCGCTGGAAACTTTCAGTTTGATATTTGCGTAAAACTCTGGAAAGTGGCTTCTTTTTTCCCCCCACGATATTGCGCCATGGGCAAGAAATTACTAATTAAATAAACTCGTTCTTTACATCGTTTTTTCTACATATTTATCGGCTGTGGTCGATGAGAGATGTTCTCCCGTACTTGACAAGGCCAATGAGATTGTAAGTACTGTACTGCTGCACGCCCAAAATTTCGACATAACTCTAACAAATAGCTACAGTGTTTCGTGAAATACATTGACGAGAAATTTATTCGCAAAATACATCGCCGCACTCATCCATTGCGTACTGTGGATATTCTTCGAACCCTTGGCCACTCGCGCCGAGGCTGGAGCGTCGACCAAACACAGGTGTACCAACTGGAGCATCGACCAAACACAGGTGTACCAACTGCAGCGTCGACCAAACACAGGTGTACCAACTGGAGCGTCGACCAAACACAGGTGTACCAACTGGAGCGTCGACCAAACACAGGTGTACCAACTGGAGCGTCAACCAAACACAGGTGTACCAACTGGAGCGTCGACCAAACACAGGTGTACCAACTGGAGCGTCGACCAAACACAGGTGTACCAACTGGAGCGTCGACCAAACACAGGTGTACCAACTAGAGTGTCGACCAAACACAGATCGACCAACTGGAGCGTCGACCAAACACAGGTCAACCAAACACATGTCGACCAACTGGAAGTCGACCAAATGGAAGTCGACCAACTGGAGATCGACCAAATACAGGTGTATCAACTGGAGATCGACCAAATACAGGTGTATCAACTGGAGATCGACCAAACACAGGTCGACCAACTGGAGCATCGACCAACTGGAGCATCGACCAAACACAGTTGTACCAACTGGAGTGTCGACCAAACACAGGTGTACCAACTGGAGTGTCAACCAAACACAGGTCGACCAACTGGAGCGTCGACCAAACACAGGTGTACCAACTGGCGGTCGACCAACTGGAAGTCGACCAACTGGAAGTCAACCAACTGGAGGGTGACCAACTGGAGCGTCGACCAAACACAGGTGTACCAACTGGCGGTCGACCAACTGGAAGTCGACCAACTGGAAGTCAACCAACTGGAGGGTGACCAACTGGAGCGTCGACCAAACACAGTTGTACCAACTGGAGCGTCGACCAAACACAGGTCGACCAACTGGAGCGTCGACCAAACACAGGTGTACCAACTGGAGCGTCGACCAAACACAGGTGTACCAACTGGAGCGTCGACCAAACACAGGTGTACCAACTGGCGGTCGACCAACTGGAAGTCGACCAACTGGAAGTCAACCAAATGGAGCGTGGAGCAAACACAGGTGTACCAACTGGAGCGTCGACCAAACACAGGTGTACCAACTGGAGTTTCGACCAAACACAGGTGTACCACTGGCGGTCGACCAACTGGAAGTCGACCAACTGGAAGTCAACCAACTGGAGGGTGACCAACTGGTGCGTCGACTAAACACAGTTGTACCAACTGGAGCGTCGACCAAACACAGGTCGACCAACTGGAGCGTCGACCAAACACAGGTGTACCAACTGGCGGTCGACCAACTGGAAGTCGACCAACTGGAATTCAACCAACTGGAGGTCGACCAACTGGAGCGTCGACCAAACACAGGTGTACCAACTGGAGCGTCGACCAAACACAGGTCGACCAAATGGAGCGTCGATCAACTGGAGCGTCGATCAACTGGAGCATCGACCAACGCGAGGTCGACCACCGACGGCGTGGAAACGGCTCGCGGTCCGATGGAGCCTGGGGGAAGGGCCCGTCTCGCAGTTCGACCCGGTTCCCCGGAGGGAGCATTTAAACACGTCGTAAACACGGGGACAAATTAAGCGGACCTGATCCCTCTTCCCTGCCCCTACCGAGTGACTCGAAAGCAATAAACGTCGGAAAGATTGCGTAAGTGCGGGTGAATGAACTTCTTGTTTACGACGGAAGGGGTTAAACAGTAACACCGGGTGGTTCAAGAGGAGATACTACCATTTACATGGGCTTATTCCTTACATCATTTGTAACAAAACATGTCGTACAAATGCGGGTCTTATCCCCAATACTGGCGTAGTGATTAGTCGAATGGGGAATGCTTCTCAATGACTACGTTATTGCGTAAAGATACGGTTTAAGACCATTGTTTACCAATGGACTACACTAACACATGCATTCCGCTAAAAAAAACTCATATTTGCACTACAATATTTTTCCAAATGCAGTAATTATTTTTGAATCTCTTGTAGAATATCGTTAATTAGTTATTTTTACTTCTGTAGTAAAATAACTTACAACTAAAACATGTTACAGCAAAAGATATTTAAAAATTTTAACTGCTCAGAGAGCAATTTTTTTAATCACGCCACAGTAAAGCTTTCCAAATAATAGAAAATAAATAATTAATTATATCTA
The DNA here is from genome assembly GCF_032445375.1 of Bacillus rossius redtenbacheri. Classification (NCBI taxonomy): domain Eukaryota; kingdom Metazoa; phylum Arthropoda; class Insecta; order Phasmatodea; family Bacillidae; genus Bacillus; species Bacillus rossius. The sequence continues at coordinate 43,541,058 of NC_086337.1, read as the reverse complement.
AAAATGTAGATTCTTGTCAGATAAAAACAAATTTTCCGTAATTTTCAAATGTTTACATATGTAGGTAATTACTTTTCCTTTGAGAATATTTTAAACCTTAACCAAATCTAACATTTAAAAAATCTGCCCGTCTGTGCAACATGATTTAACTCAAAAAATGCTTATGCCATTGACATAAAAGTTCCAAATTTTAAGATTAGAAACCCGTGCTTAATTTAGTTTTAATTTTATTGTGATATATCAAACACTTTCAGAGCTACGGATAATTACATACCGTTAAACCTATACCCGCATTAGAAGTAATACTCAAACGATCAAAAAATATTTCATAAACTTTTCTTGAAAGACAAAACTAAATAATAAAGCACGCCATGAACGTTCACACTGTGAGTTCACAATCGTAACGAACATTACGACGACGAACCTGCGAAGAGAATTACAGTTTTCCATTCGTAATTTCCTCACCCTCTCGTTGCATTGTTCGTTGCGCTGTGATGAGTCATCGCCTTGACTTAACCTTAAGGCTGTGAAATAAGTTTCACCTTCAAAAATCAACGGTAGACGCACGCACTGCTGGGGGACTTTCAAAATCATCCACCACACGGGCCAACTTCCGAGTCACCCTGTGCGCGGAGCGGAAGGCAGCCTGTAGCCCTGGCAGCGGCGAGCAGCCAAGGGCGTAATTAGAACGGCCGCTCAGGCTTGCCGCGACCCCGTTTATGCAAACATGCGCGGGCGCTTAGCGCCGTAAACGAAACACCCTCATCCCCCCCCTTTACAATCATCCCTATAAACCCTTTCCCTCTACATTTTGCTGAGCACAGAGATGATATTTGAACCCCGAAGGTAAAGGACGCCACGTTCATTAATTTTTTTTGTATGAAATAAGAGTTGGCACAACTAAAATATCAAACTATTACATCGAAAACAGTATAATCTTGTGGTAAAAAAAATCCAAAAATAACGTGTTAATGTTTCATGAAAAAATACATAACGCTAGCGAAGAAACATGGGGAAAAAAGTAGAATTTTTGACATGAATTTCCGACAGGAATAAATGTCTTTAAACTCAAGTTGGGTGTCACTTCAGCTGAGGATTCGACACAGCTTAAAACACATAAAATATGAAAGCTACAAAGCTGAAGTTAATTATATCCTTAGTAGAGCAGACTTAGCTCGTGGTCGTTACGTATGAATCACCCTGTTAACTTTGGCAGTGATGACGTAATCATCGTTGGTTTGTAGCGTCGAATTGGAAGTCAGTGAGAGCCGTTACTCCGAGAGTAATAGACCGATTTATGTGGTTTGAACTTTAAGTTGCTCTTGAATGATCACTAGAGTGGAATAAATATAAAGTTACTAACTTTGGTTTTGGAGCCATTAGTCGCAAAATGCCTAAGCGTAAACAGGTTATGCTGGAGAAGAGAGAAAAAAAAAACAAGCGAGATCGCCCTAGCAGAAGCAATTAAAAATGCAGAGAAGTGTCGTAGGTATCGAATGAGGCAAAAAGTAGCCGAGAGAAATGAGCCAGTGGCAAAACGAGCCCCCGAAAGAGGCGCGAAATTGTCGCTCGAGCGAGCCTCAGCCGTCTACCTCGCGAGAAGCGACGGGGAATGCAGATAACTAACTGTTTGTTAATGGACGTGGATATGCTCGATGATGATTCTTATGTTGATAAGGAGTCAGTTGAGCCAGTGGTTGTGAACGATGGGCCGAGTTAGTCGCTTTTTGGTGTCGCAATTTTTGTTAAATTATTTTATTTATTTCACATACAGCATTCCCGTTCAGCGCGATGGAGATCCATGAAACAAATCCCTGATGGCTGTAGTCCAAAATACAGCCTATCGGAATTTTTTTTTACTTAGTGCCTTTTACCTCCAGGATACAGATAATGTAACTCTCCAAAAGCCTTTGTAGGCGTTAAGTTTGAATACACAATTATAATTTTATTTACTCTCAAATTCTCTCCTCGAAAAAAAAGGGGGTTTTCTGTAAAGTCGGTTTACGGACGATAATTTTATTTAGGTACCTACTCAAATTCTCTCCTCGAAAAAAAAAAAAAATGGGGTTGTCTGTAAAATCGGTTTACAGACGATAATTTTACGTGATAACGTCATAACAAAACATTAATGAAAAATTGCATACTTTTTAATTTTCAAATGTTATTTACAGTTTTTGCAAATTAAATTTAAATAATTTGTTAAAATATAATCATGAACAATTAGTTAAAAAGCCCGCCTTAACCTGTTTGATATTATAGAAGATTTTCTCGCACGATGGTTGGCTGGTTTTTGCACGCTTGGCTCAGGCGGAACGTGACAATTTTTCGTGCGTGCAGCCGGCGTTCATCGATTTATAAGACGTTATCACGTCAAAAAAGTCCTGTATTCGCCACTGCCAGGAAGTAATTAGTGACTCTGGCCATGAAAGCCTGTGATCTAAATATTTAGCACATATTTTATACTCGTTGAACGTCACTGCAATCACGAACATGGCCTGCTACATTCTAGCTTGTTACGATATCTGCCGAATGAGTTGTCATAATTCGTCTGTAACAGTTCTACATTTTAATTATCTACTTGTCGGTTTACTTTACATCATGGAGATCTATATTTCACGCCAAACAAACTACACTTCAGTTAGTTAACGCTCTGTCAAGCACGCCATGCTGGGTTGTTTAATGTCCGTGTAATTAATTTAATTTGCATGGAAAATTACGTGCATGTATCACTACAGAAGAATTAATTTCATACTTGGTGGTCATTATTAAAACGTAGGGTTAATTTGGTTTCATCATGTTAAGGCAGCACTAGACTTTATTTCATTTGCTTCTACAGCTACACTGTTAGAAATGTTCAACTTAATTTTACAAACAACTCTGGTTACAATTTATACAGGTAGCAATGTAATTTTAAAATATAAAAATATCGTTATTTTACATTATGTTACACATGCATGCACTGACTAGTTTTATAGACAATGCGTGTGTAAATTTACATTTAAAATAGTACAATTCCTAATCCAAACGATGTAAAATTACACATACAGTGTATATGTGATTTTGAGTTAAATTACACCTACTTTGATGGTGTTATTTTACAACAAAACATTGACTTTATAAATAAAAGCGTAGTTTCAAATACACTCACACATGTGGGTGTAATATTACAAATTATTTTCAGTGTTCAATACTTTTGGATTTTTTTTATTCAGAATCGTCATTTACTGGCCTATGAACTGTTCTCGGCTCGACGTTGAGTTATGGGACACTCTGTATAGTCAGAGATGGGCCGCGCCCCTTTTGTAATCCTGCAATTATACTCCCTCGTTGCTAACGACGCCATCCGCGCCCATTTAAAGCACTAATCCACATTGCGCGGTGGCGAAACCCCGTCACGCATCTCACGAAGAACAGTCCAACAAATTTTCGCAGGGGTGTTATGAGGGTCTTTTAGCAGGGTCTACCAACCTTAACTGATCTGATCCGTGAGATATGTACATCACGCTTTTCCACGTGCAGTAGGTATAGGATCAGGGGCTTCAAAATATGGAACGGGACATTAGCGAACTGCTTGAATCTGTGTGTGTGTGTGTGTGTGTGTGTGTGTGTGAGCGCGCGCGTGTGTGAGTTACTGGTCTTAATGTAATGCTACTTGTTAGGTAGATTTTTAAGAAATACTACCTATTGTAGCAATTACCATGTTGCAAATTCCGGTAATTTTTTATATAGTTTATCGTTTCATGGTACATAGATCCCAACAACATCGCCAACTCAAAAGTTTATATATGTATATATTTATATTTATCTTACATATTATTTCTCTAGCATGTTTTTCTGTCGGTCCGCGAGATATTCCTTATTCCTTTATCAAATTCCATGATTTACCCCTCATTTAGAAGCTTACCATGCCGGCTAATGACGAAAAATAGACCCACGGTCTAAAAATGCACCGCTTCTCTTAAATGTGAGATTTAAAGTCGTCTAAGAAGAGGTCCTTTAATGGATACGTCGATTTTTCGATACATATCGAATCGGTTTCGATAAATATCGAATCAGATATCCACTTGAAACCCCATCGTTTACGTACTTTTTTGAATTGCACTTCCGTCATAATAAACAGAACTTATGATAAAGTAATCTTAGAGGATGTGTATATTATTAGTATGTTTTAATATAATACTTCTGTAAAAAAAGTGTAACAGCTATTTGTAATGATGTGTTCAATTACATGTCTTCTTTTGTACCAACATCCGTTTAATTTTTTCTATTATTCTTCAAAATGTCATTTCTCCCAAATTTTTAAAGAATAGAATGCCACACAAAACGATTTGGTGCGCACTGCGAAATTCCGCACGGGTCGACTAGTATTTATATACATATATATTTATATATAATCACATGGTTTTGGTAAATATAACTGCCGTAATTGTTTCAAAAATTACTTCCAAACTGATAAATAAAATATGAATGTATGCATGTGTGTCGGTCTAGACCGCCTAGTGATTTTTAACTTAATGGTATACACTGCAATAAATTTTTCATGGAAATATCCAGATCTCCACTGAAATAATTGCAAAAAAAAAACATATGCTGACCTGCTTTTTCCTTTAACCAATAAACATAACGTATAGAAAAAAAAAGCTTTTTTTTTTTAAATTCAGAATAACGAAAGTACACTACAGACAAGCATCTATCCAGAGATGATTTGTGGCGGTAAACCCCATGCCCGCTAAAACCCTTTGGCCGTAAGTCCGTTATGATGGCTGCGTTAAGTTTCGCCGTTATACAATGTTCGACTTATTGTAACTGGCGAAGATGATATGCTGTGGTATAATTCAGATTAGTCGGGCGTATGTATGACTCCAAGTAAACGAATAGAAGACTTCTCACTCTTCATATGGCTCCAAGTAAACGAATAAAAGACTTCTCACTCTTCGGGCGTTCTGACCTCGGAGTTGACGAACATTTGGGCCGGTATTTCAAGACAAAAAATAAGGAAACAGGTGTTCAATGTGCTAAACCTGTTACGTAACTGTTTTCCTAGTGCAACGATAGGACACGGCCGGTCCCTTATTTCTAGGGAACGGATTTCGGTGTCCTATCCGTGACCTATATGTCGCCCAAATCCCGCACATGCGCAGAGCTCACTTTTTTCGTGAGCGGACCCGCATCTGGCGCCATCAACTCGCATACATTAAATTTCGTGGATATCGCGGGACGTAGTACCAAACGTATTGGTGTGCCAAATGAAACTTTATGTGGTAGCGGACCTATCCTCGAATACATTTTTAAAACATTTAAATGGTCACAACAAAAAATAATCGTAACTTAAAAAGTACATGAGCAAATTCGAAAGGCGATTCTTTTTTTGTGTGACGGTGCTGCTATCTGTAGTATTTATTTTTTTTGCCGTAAAAACTGTATTGGTGGTTGCGAAACGTCCGCTAGAATGCGTTGAAACGCAGTTTCTAGCCTCGCGCAGAGGACCGTATATTAAAAAAAAAAAATGTGTGTGGCCGATTCGTTTCCTCACTGGGTTTTCCATATTTGGAAACATTTTATGGAATACGTATGGCCCGCGAGGTATAGGTCACGGTCGTATGCCAACAAGGCAGTGCTTGTCCGCTGCCTCGCCCTTACGTCTCTGAACGACGACCTCAGAAACTCCCGACGGGATGTTCCGGTGTTTCCACACCACCGCTATCTTCGCCCGACGAAGAGTCGCCCCTGAACTCATTTGTTCTCCCCCCCCCCCCCCTTCACGGGGTGGAAGCGCGGAATCAAAACCCTGCGCTCCGTCACGATTTGCAAGAGTTCCCGGAGGCATTCGGGAGTTCCCCGACCATCTAGTTGACGAGGTGTCGGGGAGTGAAGAGAGAGGGGTAGACCGCCCGTAATCAAAACCTTGAATGTGAATCACCAGGGACATGTAAGGAAGGTCTTTCGATGCAATTCGCCGCGATCAAGACCGGTGTGAATCTTATTTACTTCCTCCTCTACCCTCCTTCCCCCACCCACCCCAACCCAAAAAATTAAAAAAAAAAAAAAAAAACCCAACACCCTCCACACCAACGTAGTTCGATCTGGAATCGAACGCAATCTTCTTCAATGTTCACTTCGTCTTGATTATCTTTTTTTTTTCCAACTCCGCGCAACTGTCGAGCTACACTCCCCCGAGGTGAGCGGCGAACACGTCCTGGTAGAAACACCTCGAACTGAAGAAACTGGATAGTGAAATTAATGAAAGAAACGCATCCACGTCTGTTAAGGAGTTGAAGAAAGTTTCACCCTAGACACTGATGTAAAAGCCCTGAGCCAGGAATTGTTGCAAATTTTGAAATAAAGATGACCAAATACAAAAAAAAAAAAAAAATCAAATCTACATTGTATTTTTTTTTGGATCAGAATTATTAGTGTAAAATTACAGATTTTTTTTTAATTTGTACATTTACGTGATTACAACTGTATCGCTACAAAATAGTGTTCGCAGTAATACTAGGTTCGTATTCTTACCCAGGCTTTGTGGTGTCGCAGTACCTCCAATAATAGTTAGTTATTTGCAAACCTATCCTAAATAGCTTTCCAGTACTAACCACGCTAATCATTAAGCACAATAAAAGAAAATAAAGTTCAAATATAGAATATTCGACTATCTTTTTCATTCGTGGTTTAAAGGAATTATGCTTGACTGCAAAACATCAACTAAAATTTAAAATTATGCGCCATATTTTGTAAGAAATACGCAGTACTACCTATAAAAAAATGAATTATAAAAAACTATATTATATTATAAGGGTATTTGCGACATTAGAACACATGAACTTATTTGTTACCGAGGGTAGATGTTACATATCTCTGGCGAGTATTGAAAGATTCGCTAAGATATTTTTACTAAAGATTTTTTTTTGCGGATGAGGGGAAGTGGGTTCTCAATTTAACTTCAGTCTTTAACATCGTAAATATTGCATACTCACTCCGTGGGGAAAAGAAATTAGAAATTTTTAAGATGCGTCTTGTTACTTTCTTGGAGGAGGGAAAGCAGAAAGGTTGGAAGGACAACGTCTGGAGAAGCCAGGACAAGAGTCCTTTCCGGGCAAGGAACAGCATATTACACAAGCCTTTATAAATAATAATGTCCTCCTTCCGAAAGAAAAGAGAGAGAGAGGAAAAAAAACAGCTCGTTCCCGCACAAGCCCTTCTCGCCTCGTCTCTCGTCTTCTTTCTCCGCCCATTCCGAAGACTCTCGTTGCTCTCTTACCAGCCAAAGAAGAAGGAATAGGAGAGGGATGGAGGATTGCGATGAAGGAGGGAGATGGTTGGAATCATGTGACCCTAGCATTTCTGTTGTGTTCACGAGCCCACTCGTGGGAGGAAGCGAACAAAAAGGGGGAAAAATGTGGAGAGAAAGGGCCATAACGCCGGTAATGTCCGAACGTAGGACCTCACTATTATTTATCAAACGGCCTGCTGTTCACTGTTCTCTTCGTGCGCCGCTGGGCGTGAACCAAGACGACATATAGGCCTACGCAAGGGCCGAATGCGAAGTTTCGTTTTTTTATGCAACTGGTGTCGCGTAAATTTGTAACAGTGGTCACCGATGTGAAACCTTCTGACGTTGAGATAACTTTTTTTTTTTTTTTACGTGAAACACCTTAGATCTAGATACATCTCATTTGGTGGGAGTAATTTCGTGAATATAACGGAAGTCGCGTGGAACGGAAATGTGTAACCACGATGCTGCCATCTGTGGGGCGGATGGCACGAAAAAAAGTTCACAAGGACAACATGAAAATTTATAGTATTTAATGTTTATTAAATTTTAACAAGATAGGCTGTCCTTTAAATGTCTCCTAAACTTAAATTGTTTTGCTCAGACAGGTCCGAGATGCAAACTGAATCAAGTAGTTCGTCGTAAAACTGCAGCATTAGGCAAAAATATGAAAATGTCAAAAACTGATTTTCGCAACTGTTCTGGTAGTGCAGGCGTAGTGTAGAGAGCCTAGTGTAGAGAGCCTGCACTACGGCATGCCTTTGTTGACAAATGTTTTTAATTACCCGCGCATGCGCAGAACACTGCAGACAATATTCAGTCTGCTTAGGACGAACATCGGAGCATTCGCTCGAAGTTGTCGCCTCGTGCCTGATCGCGACAGTTTCGCGGCGCGTCTGATTCTGTGTGCACTGCTTTTTATGTAAACACGTGGAGGTCAACTAAACTTCTATCAGACAAAATTATGTCTCGTCGTGTCGTGCGGTGCCCCATTCTATGTATGTGTATCCTAAGTGGAGTGGCCGCGTCTGCGTGATTGCACGGTGAACGTGTGAAGCCGTGTTTTTTTCTTCTTTTCAATTCAGCCACATTGATTAACACGCCCAAAAAATTGATAGTGTAGTGTTTTGATTCGTGAAAACAGTTTTATATGACTTTTTTTTGACGTGATAACGTCTTATAAATCGATGAACGCCGGCTGCACGCACGAAAAATTGTCGCGTTCCGCCTGAGCCGAGCGTGCAAGAACCGGTCAACCACCGTGCGAGAAAATCTTCTATAATATAAAACAGGTTAAGGCGGGCTTTTTAACTAATTGTTCGTGATTATGTTTAAACAAATTATTTAAATTAAATTTGCAAAAAAAAACTGTAAATAATATTATAAAATTAAAAAAAGTATGCAATTTTTCATCATTGTTTTCTTACGACGTTATCACGTAAAATGATCGTTCGTAAACCGACTTTACAGAGAAACCCCCCCCCCCCTTTTTTTTTTTTTTTTTTCGAAAGTGACTTTTTAACGAAGGATATTCAAATTCATACTTACTAACCATCAGCAGACGCGGTCAAGCACCCATTCCCGGGAGAATGTGGTGATGGCGTGGTTAGAAAGTGACTTCAAACCACGTACTTTGAATATATATACTGTATAGAAGTCGCGAGTGGATAGGATTTACTCTACGTTTTTCAGAAGCGTATGATGAGCAGCTTGGGAACTTCACCGCTGCAGTGCGCTGCCGTAACGCCCTGTATCGTCTTAGTTGTTATTTACACGTTAGAGCGCAGCCCTGTCGCCCGCTGTCATTCCCCGCACCCCCCACCTATCATTCACTGCAGCTCAAGGTGGTTCAACAGGAGGGGGGAGGGGTGTTTGAAGAGTTCGACACTTGTCCGCTAGGGACCACCACAAGTCGATGGCCCTAGAGATGGTGGCGATTGCGGCGGTGAATTAACCAACTACCTCAAAACCGTATTAGAAATTTTAACCTGGGCTGGCGACTTCTATACAGTATATATATTCAAAGCCACGTACGTCAAGGCGAGTCGCTTCATGACATTTCCCCATGCCCGCGGTGTGCCCGGCTTCAGGGGCAGCCAAACTTCCCCTCGTGGAACGCCGCGGCCTCGAACTTCATCGTCGCGTCAGTCGGTCGCCCTGAGGGGCTGCATATCGACAGGAGGCGCCATCGCATTCCTCCGCGCTGAAGCTATTCTCTCTCTCTCTCTCTCTCTCTCTCTCTCTCTCTCTCTCTCCCCCTCTTCCCCCGGTTGTAATGTTCGGGAGTTACGTCGTCTTCGGTGTTGGCCATAACTTCTCCCCCTTAATTTACAGGCGATTCGCATTCCTTTGAGCACCAGTATATTTTTTTTTAACCCTTTAGAACTTTACGTATAATAAGATGGGAGTAAATCATAGCTCAAATATAAAAAAAAAACCGACTTAACGCTATTTTTTTTCCCCTTTATAAAATGTAGTGTTTACGTTCCGTTGCTACCCACTGATTTGCCAGAGTTGACTGAAGAGGTTGTTTCTTCCATTACTCAGGACTTGTAAACCAAGTGTGGGAAGAATTGGACTTTAAGTTGGATGTATGTCGTGTAACAAAAGATGCAAATGTTTAACATTTGTAAGAAAAACCAGGTTAGTTTACAGTAGTATATAATAGTTCCTTAGGGCGCAATGTATTTCTAATGGGACTACGGCTTGGTGACTTGATGGGTTTGATTGCCTTGCCAATCGTGAGGAATCGCCTATTTCCGGACATTTCCGCCGCTCGTTATCTATGATTGGGACCTTGTCGACCATGTAGGGTAACATTCGTCTTTTTCATCCACAATCATACACAATGGTTCGCTAGTTGTGCCTGCAAGCGCACTACCGTCGTTTTTTATCATATTATTATTTTTTTCGGTAATGGTTACTTCTATCATAAAACAGGGGTGCCCACAAGGGGGGGGTAACGACGCAGACTGCGTCATTAAAATTTCAGGGGGGGGGGGGGGGTGGTGGTTTAAAGACGAGAAAAATGTATATATTATTTACATAATTATAGCTTCTAATGTGAAAATACGTTTCTGGTGCTTTGATAATTGAAAGGGATCTTGTAAATCAAATTGGCAACCCCGCACTTTCCTCAACAAAAGCAGTTATCTGTCGGTTCAGGATGGAAATATTACCTGATATGACCAAAATTATTATTAGAAAATCAGTTTATATTAATGCAAAATGTGATAAAATATAATACTAAAAAAGTATAATATTATAAAATAATTGAGTAAATCATTGAGAAAATAGCATAAAAAAATTCGGAGGGGGGGGCCATCATTAGGTTAGGGGGGGGGGGGTGATTCATAGTGTTTGGGGGGGGGGGGGGGTTGGCACCTCTGCATAAAATATAGTTTTATGTTAATGGTGCTTCCTTAAAATATGTAATTAAGTTAAAAATAATTTTTTGGAGGTGGGTGGATTCAAAACCAGGACATTTAGATTATCAGCACAGTTCATTTAACCACTCGACTATCGAATCAAGAAAGCGGAAGAGTGATTTATATGTGTTTACTAGTCGTAATATTCTTAAATAAAGTAATATTTTTCGACAGTAAGCCGCTTCTCATTAAGCACGGCACGGCAGATCAAAGTAAAAAAAAAAAAAACCTTGATTTAACAAGTAAGCTAAGAAAAAAAAATATTAATAAGTAGGTAATACTAAACAATGCAAACCAGATACTCTCGCAATAAGCATTGCCCAGCTGCTCATTCGAGTGGGGGAGCATCGATGTTCACAAACTGCAAACAGAAAACCAGCAATAACCGTTCGTGCGACGTCAATATTTGCAGGCTTAACCCCCCCCAACTCCCGTTCCCTCCCCCCCTCCATATCTCTCTGTCTCTCTGTCTCTCCTTCCACCGGCTGTAAAGTAGTTCGTGACGCTGCAGGACCGCGGAGTGATTAATTTCCACCGACCGGTCGCCGCCGCCGCATTTCATCGCGCGACATCGCCGAGGGTCGTCAGGTGTTTACCTGCCGCGCGACGACAAACTTTTCGCTTGTCCGCTGTTCCGGCGGCTCGGAAGAGCCGCGCGAAGCTCGGCGGTGATCCGCCCTTCACCCGGGGAGCCGAGGTGTCGTCGATATCACCACACTCGAGGCGACGGATCGTAACCCTGTGATTGACGCCGACAAAGTTCGTCCCACCGGTCAAAGGCGCCTGAGAACTCCCCACGTCACACGATCAGTATAGCTCATCCTCAGCGGACAAGCCCTGGTCGCAAAGCAGACAGAAAGCCACAAAAAAAAAAAAAAACATTGGTTGTCTGTAAAGTCGGTTTACGGACGATAGTTTAACGTGACAACGTCATAACAAAACATTGATGAAATGATTGCATACTTTTATGAATAAAATTGAATCATTTTTATTGAATTATCGCTATTTCGTATGGATACAAAGAAGGTGTGAAATTAAATCTACAATTTAATTGATAAATTTACTTTTATTTGCACTCATTAATTCAAATATGTTTATTACTTTAACGAAGAGATTATTTTAACTATAACTTTTATACATGTTTGCTATTTAACTTCTTACAATCTGTGTTATTCTGTTAAGTATAGGACGATGATAGGAAAAGTAGGAAACGAATGGGAGTGTTTCAAGTTTAATGTGCCTCGAAAAAGTCAAATCGATGGTTGTTCCAATCGAGTGAAAGAGAGATAGATGTGGCGCAAGCGTACAATGAGCGTAACGAGACAAAGCATTACTGGAAAATGTGCGTAACGGGACAATGAGTCATCCTTTTTCGTGCGTGCAGCCGGCGTTCATCGATTTATTAGACGTCACGTCAAAAAAAAAGTGTGTGTACTTACGTACGCACGCGCGTTAGAAGTTATAATTTTTTTTTTATTTAGGACACTGAACTAGTTTTTAAATGTAGTCTACTGTAACAAATATTAATTTTTAAATAATACTCAGTATTCAGTATTAATGTAAACGTGTGAATAAAATTAATCATTTAATTCAGTAAAATAATCGAGATGAGTTTTAATTAATAATGAATAAATGAAATTTAAAAAAATAATAAAAATGAATAATAATATTTTTGCTGGATGTTTATTCTAATTTTATAATTTTAATTATTTATGAAATAATGGTGTAATATTTATAATTTATAATGCCAATAAATCTTACACACGGGAACATAACCTTGAAAAAGTTAATAAACACAATTTCTATCACTAATAACCACAGAATAAATAAAAATGTTTTTAATTATATGGACCAGTATTCAATATCAATCACTAAAGTATAAGCTTTAAAAACACATATATAGTTTTTATTTGTATGTAGCCCCCTTTTTTTTTATCCCGTGAAAATTTTTATTTGCATGGTGCGCGCGCATCGTCAAAATTCACTCCTTAATTTATTCGTTTTTACGTGGGGCATTTATGCTTTGCATTGTCCCAGAACCTCCAATAGTTAATGTTATTTATAAACCGTTCCTTGAATAGACTTCCAGCATCAACCGCACAAATTAATAAGCATAGTAAAAAAAAGTCCAATTATTGAAAATACAATTATATTTTTCATTACTTAAAAAAATGTTTGAATGAAACATCAATTAAAAAATATAAAATCTTGAGACAATTTTTATAATAAATACTCAGTATGCTCTCGAAAAACGTATTTCATAAAAGCAAAAATAACCATAGCAATGTGTTGCACAAAGTTAAAATATCTTTCTTGTAGTATGTAATTACAAACTATTTTTTGGCAACTGGTTTCCAAAAGAATCTTTTGTAAATGCATGGAATTATTTTTTTCTGTGTGTAGTCGACAAACGTTGTCCTTCACACCACTGATTCATCAAATATTTCCGGGTGGCTTTGGCATTCCTGTGAGCATTACGTGATTAAAAATCCCTTCCTTCAAAGAACCGTACAAAAATTTTTATACCTAGACATGACGGCTAAACAAACTTTCCTCACGAATATCCGTAAACAGGTTAGCATTTGTTTTTTGTGACGCTAAAACAAATAAATAGGTTATCAAGGCATCATCATCTCTACGTACAAGGCTTTGAAATAGAGTTCAAGAGTGTTCTGTGACAAAAAACTGTTTTTTTCATGTCACCGCTTGAATACTATTGAAGATATATTAACGAAATCGTTTTTCCGCACAATTTAAAACTATTAAACATAGTATTTAAATTTAATTACAGTGATGCTAATTTTCTTAAATACGCATGATTATCAGTTAACTGGAAAATAACTATTTAAAAGATAAAACCTATATCAGACCATCTACAAATAACATGGAGTCAAAAACGTAATTAACACAGTATCGAATTTTGGTCATTTTACGGTAAACTATTATTCAGTTTCGCGTGAAACACTTTCCGGAAGCGACGTTATTTTGTACGTCTTGCGCTCTAAATAGTAGATACCTCGAGCCGTATAAACACTCTTAAGATCTCTGTACCTAACTTCACTGACGTCATCCATCATAGTTTTTGCATCGAACCAAATAGTTTTTTTTATTAAATAATATATATTTTTACTTGATTTTGCACCCATATGGCAGAGTCCAAATAAAAAAAAAAATTCTGAGCAGCGTTTATCTTCACTGCAAGCTTTAGGCCGGGTTCATAAACTACGCAAGGAACACATCTACATCACACCGCAACACTCAAACCAAAGCAAGAAAAACGGAGTAGTTTTATATTTTAAAAAAACACGTCTATCGCAAAACGTCACCAATCCTATATCTTAAAATTATTTTAAAACAATAGAAAACCAATTCCTACCCCGAGCTTTTTTTTTTTATATTTTATTTTTTTAATCACGAAAAAAATCGTGGGTTTCTATACACATAACGTCTGCGTTTAAATAGTTTTCTAAACACTCCTCTTCATACATGACAGTCAAAAACACAAGCGAAAACACAATAAAGTTAGTGATCAGACAATACGTGAGTTGCATCATTGCACCTTGCGTAGTTTATAAATCGTTACCCTTTAATAAGGCCATTGAGCCTTTTGCGTCCTTGCGTCCTTGCCTAGTTTGTAAACCAGGAAGTCTCCTGAATTAATTCGCTTCTATAACTATGTGATTTTGCCAATATTATAAATATATTCATAAAATAATTTTACACGATTGTTCAGAAATGGTTGTTCTATCTAGACCAATAAGAGTTTATGTGAAGTTTTTTTTTAAAAGATTAATTGCCCAGTTCATATTTCATGAATGAATGTACATTAGGCAAATTCATTTTTTTTAAATTAGCCGTTTGTACGAATCCTTTGTCATAACAGATTTTCACTAAAAATAGAACTAAAGATTTTATCTTCCCGAATTCTTTAAAAACTTAAACTTCCTAGGTTTTAGGGTGAAAATAAAAAAAAAGTTAATCTTCCTTCAAATAAACACTTATTTAGTATATGAAACAAATTATAAGCTATCAGCTATAGTTTAAATCAATTCTACAAAATTATATATGACACGTAATTTACGAAACTTCCTTGTGAATGTTTAGTGCACGGTTTTGCGTGGCTGGAAACTCTCGTATAAACGTAGAACACGCGGTGTTGCACGGGCGGATACACCAAGATTTCTGCCAATAAACCCCCCCCCCCCTTTCCACCTCTATCACAAACCCCCTTCATCAACCCTTCCTTATCCGTCTAATTTCCAACACTCGCCAGGTGACGACAAGTTCTCGTCGCGAGAACACATCCTACCCCCCCCCCCCCTTCCCGTGGGGCCGTTCGGAGATTAGATAAGCTCGTGGGCGGAATTTTAGCGGATGAGCGCATGCGCCGTCCCCCCTTCCACCCCAACCCTGCCCCTCCTCGCTCCATCGGGAGATGGGGAACATCAGGACGCCCGTGATAACGAGGTATCACGGGTGTGCTGCCTCGCGCGCGACTTCCCACTGCTCGGCTGGCGATAACGGGGGGGGGGAGGGGGGGGAAAGCCTTCATTTCACAGACGAGAGAGCCACACCCGAAGTTCCCAGAAGTTCCCCGAAGTACATGCTAGCTTTTTTTCCCCCCCGTTCTATCTCATTGTATAAACCGGCGTGGCATTAAATTTTGCGGTCGATTAGGGATAGGTTAGCTACATTATAAATACTTTAAAACATTGCGGATGGTTGGTTATATTAGGTTAAGTATGGCTACATTAAAAATAAATGTAAAATCATTTTATGGTTGCTTAGCAAATAACTTTTTATTATGTAGCTATCCAGGGCTAGGAAACCGTTTACATGGTTTCACAGTAACTTTAATGTAGCTATCCTAACCAAAGCAACCGTCCACAATGTTTTAAAGTATTTATAATGTTAATTAGCCTAACCTAATTGACCATTAGTTATCATGAGTTACAATGAACCAAAAAAAAAACCGAAGATGCACGATCGGGCGTTTGGCTCTCTCGTCTGTGAAAAGAAGGCTTCCCTATAACGGGAGGGAGAGGGATCTCAGTTCCGAGCTGGTAAATTGATAAGGAGGGAGGGGGGGGGGGGAGGAGGGACTCCGAAGCACTGGTGCACAAGTATTGACACGTTTAAAAAAAAAAAAAAAAAAAAAAAATTTTCACCTTCAGTTCACGAAGAACGCCGGTAACAAATCATCCAGGGATCTTCGTACATTTACGGCTATCCTCGTAATTTTTTCGGACGTTGGCTCTTCTTTTGTACACTTCCGTGTTTATATTTTGTTTAGAACGAAACACTCAACTCGGAAGTCGAAATACGCCCTCGTTTCTGAGAAGATTCAGTTATTTTAAATTACGAAAAACTCTATAATCTTTATTCGAGTTAAATCGTTCACTGAAGCATACGTGCACTAACTGTAATTTATTACAGTGGAATTTATGCTCTAATGGAAACATGCCATCAAGAGTAGAGTCTTTTAACAGTTCTCCGACTTTCAACTTTATGTGTTCTGAGCTTGACCCTTTTTTTGGAAATGCTTATTCGTTGTGCTCTGGTGACATCATTGTCTTGGAATCACACTACCGGCGTGTAATCGAGTTTCACTTCAAAACAATGTTCGAGGAAAAAGGAAGTAAGTATGAAGGCAAGAAGCAGGTTTACAAAACGCAGAAGCGGGTGGCTGCAGTACTGTGAATAATTTGCAGCTCTCAGCACAAAACCAAGTTGATTCATTATATATATAGCAGTTTAGTTGCCTTGATTCTCAATAATAAAAAATCGGGAGCGTTGAGACGTTCTTCTATTAAATAATAACTGTAAAACTCTTTGCAAGGGTGTTTGTTTCTCCGTTGCCATGTTTTGCTACAATGTTGAACTTCCAGGGTGAATACTCCGTCGTGAACTTAACTGTCTATCAAATTACTTGTCGAAAAAACTTTAGGCGGCGGCAGCTCCCGATGGCTTGTTTCCATTACAGCACACTTGAATACTTGTGCAACAGTGTACTTGCGCACTTGTGTACTTCCGCGCTCGATTTACATGCACTAATTCTTAAACGCACTCATACTTGAACACTAGCCTGTACATTCGTACACTTACACAACAATTTTTTTTGTGCCCTGAAAATTTCACTATTCCTCCATCTGTGAAGTTTCACTTCTTAAATGCACGCGGTGACCACGCTTATTTTTTAAAAAAATATTCCCAGGTATCACAGCAGGTAACTAAAAAAAAAAAAAAATTAGTTAAACAATTCTTCACTCTGTTTGTGTGTTGCACTTTATTACAAGAGGCCCAAATTGAACAAGGCGGGCATGGTGCCAGGAAATATCGGATACAAAAGTGAAAGCATCTCTCCTATAGGGCTGAAGCCCGCAATGCAGAAGAGGCCCGTGGAAGCTGTACGAGGCTGGGGCAGACGGTAGAGACCATCGCAGGGGTCTTGAAGAAGGGGGGGAGGAGGACGGGGAGGAGGAAGGAAGCAGATGAAAACAAGAGGAGGTATCTCGGGCAGGCAGAGCGAGTACCACTCCTCTTCCACCCCCTCCCACCCCTTCTCACCCTCTATCTCTCATAACATAACTCCAGGAACGTCTCGGAGCGGCTGATGGAACGGGTTGTGAAAGCATCTTCGAGCGACGGGGATCGCCTTCAGGCTGAAGGGAAGGTGCTTCTCCGTGTTCCAGGGTCGACTGAAAGCTCCTGAAAGCTATGAAACATTCCTCTCATTCATGTGCGCTGCATGGCCATCCGCTGTATGTTGAGTGGGGCATTGCAGTGACCTTGAAAGGTTTTGCGTCCACTGCGTCAATTAAGTGGAACGGTTGAAAAAAAAAAGCCGATTCCACAGGATAAAAATAAATATATTTATTATTACATTGTACTATGTACATACACACGCTTTGTTGTTCATAAGCAAAAGAATTGTTTAAATGTAATTTTCTGAACAACTAATTCACTAATTATAATGTGATAAACTTAAATTAAAAATTTAACAACCCCCGACTTCGCTACTATTAGTAATTAAAATGAATTAAACACTATCACCGTATTTCACCATTGTTTTGTTTTTGTAGTCCGTACCGAACCAAACAATCCAAACCATAATGCATCAGGTCAAAGTTACCACGTTCTTGCAAGTAACAGGATACCAAGTTTAGAATCGATCAGACATGTGGAAGTTGCTCACCTTCCTTCATCAACTAGAAAAGAGCTGATGAAATTCAAACTGCTGAACAGATTTTCTTGAATCTTAGCTAAGAACACTCTCTATCATGCCACCTTTCAAACAAACAAAAAAACTACATCAAAATCGATTCGTTCGTTCGTTCATTCGTTCGTTTGGGAGCTACGATAACACAAGACAGATACACGCGTTAAACTTATAACACCCCTCTGTTCGTGTCGGGGGGTTAAAAATAAAGAATTTAAAGGGTATTGCAAACCCACTTCCGTATTTCGATACATCAATAAACACTGATATAATGTGATATTAAATAATACTGTTGCAGTTTACAAGAAAAAAAACGCACATAAATTCAGTCTCGGTCAATGCTTTACTTATATAAAATTAGGTTCTTGATAAGAGAAATCATCTTCTATCTTAAAGATAACTCGGGGACAAGTACGACACCCAGTTCCCGTCTTCATTCCTCAAGAAGAACTCAGAAGTTGAATTCCGGCGTAGGTTTTACGAAGATACGAAGATCTGAAACAACGAACCACGCGTCGTTTATTTGAGGCGAAATTTTAAATTGATATTTACTGTAATTTCTGAAAGCCAGCAGTTTTTGTATCGGCTTACGCAGGCTAAACACAAAAACGGTTAAATTGAAAGCTATGTTGATTGTTCGCCTTGTTGTCTCCCACCGTACGGGCATCTGTTGTTAGTTACTGCTGCCTCATGCTCGAACATCGAGTGAAGATGATCAAAAATGTCTGGTAATATAATGTTTACACCTTCCAGCTTAAAAAAAAAAAAAATAACAGACTGTGTTAGAAATTAGAGTATAATAACTGCATGATAATAAAGGGAATTTCCACTCACTCTGTAAATATATAAAAATATTTTTTTAAAAAATTAAAATAGAATCCAAAGTAATATTTTGTAAGCATACTTACTGTTTCGAATTATTTTTCTGGAGTGTTAAACATTAATTTTCGTAATTATGTTGTAGATAATTGAGGAAATTATTGCTAAACCAATTTTTTTTTTTAAATTAAAGACAACGCATTCCCACATATATTTTTCGGGGTCACTTGGTCCCTCTTACATTTTCAATTTCAATCTTGGTGAGATTTCACGCTGAAACTCTTCTGGCCGCACCACTGCCCCCCCCCCCCCCCCCCCAAGTCACGTGATGCACTAGTCCCATAAAACATGCTTTAAAAGAGGAGAGAGGCCCAAGGTTGCCCGGAAGAATTTCCTTGCGGCGAGGCCCTAGGTCAGGCACACATTGTCGCCACACACAAAAGAGGGAAAGAGGTGAAGTGGGTGACTGCTGGGATGGAAGTAATTTTCGGGAGACTTCAGGAGTGGAGAGGAATATTAAAGCTCTGGCCAAGAAAGAGGAGGAAATTTTCTATTCCCCCCCCCCTCCCCCTCAGGAACTCTTGTGCTCCACCACAACAACTCTTACACCTTTATCTCCACCTGGCCATAATGTCTCGCCCCTCAAAGAAGTTTCGCGTCTTTATTTCTTCCCTGACTCTACTTTTGTTGAAATTCCGCAGTATTCAAATCAGCTCTTAAGTATTTATAATTTTTTTAAATTGTGAAAATATTAGTAAAAAAACTTCCTATATAAGTAACGCGCAGTGTTGTACATCACTGTTAAAGTTGTCAAGAACAATTTTCTAATAATCCACGCCTATTTAAAACGGGAAAGTATAATCCGTCCATAAAGCATGTCCCAAAATTTGTGGTACATACATTAGAGTGTGACAGAACACAAACATACTGGCACAAATCACCATACAATGTAAGCTCGGAACTCAACCAGTGAAAACTTTAGACGGCGGTATTTACTGTGTTGTGAAATGATGAGGGGAAAAATAAAATACAAAAGAAATAGGTGAAAGGACACCGATTAATTTAAGGAAATTTTTTTAATACAACAATTCACAAATACACAATTACCACATTTTAACATTTGCTTCAAATTTACGGTCACAAAACAGAGATGCAGGCTTTATGGGCGTTTTGTTAGAAAACATTTCCGGAACAATCTTTGTGCTTCCCTTTCATTGCCTTCCTCAGTCCTCTACATGTGATGCATTTCGGCCTTTTCCTGATTCGCGTACACAACCATCTCGCAGGAGATCCACAGAACGAAAAAGACGATCGCCATGAACTGCGCGTTTACGTCGTTTGCCGGAAAGCTCCCTCTAGCACTTCACCGCTTGAGTGACGAGCATACATTTTTACGATAAAATATTCTTGGTATGCTCATCTTAACGTATGCTTTTTTTACGACATGGACAGGGAACCGGGTTCGTAAGGATAGCCCAATCAATAAATGCTAATGGAGTTTCATTAATTACTAGTAACTACAGCTTAAATTGATTCAAGAACACTCTCAGTCCAATCTCTTGCCATAAAAATCAGTCTCACGCCGGTAAATCACTCAGTTAGCTTGCTCACTGGAGCTCGGCTCGCCATTGGCTCGCTCTGCCAGTCTCTGTCCACTCACCGCAGTCCTCGATGACTACCTCACCACTCACACAATTTTTTCCCCTGTCCAAATAAGCCATATATTAGCTGCCTTCTTTTAGGAAAATCTGATTATCCTTTCATTTGAAAAAAAAATGGGGGTTGTCTGTAAAGTCCGTTTACGGACGATAATTTTACGTGATAAGGTCATAAGAAAACATTGATAAAAAATTGCATACTTTTTAATTTTCAAATATTTTTTACAGTTTTTGCAAATTTAATTTAAATAATTTGTTTTAATATATAACCACGAACAATTAGTTATAGAAATAAACTGAAATCAAATCAATGTCAATAAATTGTTAATTTGAAAGGACGAGATTGGACAAATAAATCAAATTTTTTAAATTTCTGCTTTTAAAAGGCCCACCTTAACCTGTTTGATATTATAGAAGATTTTCTCACACGGTGGTTGGCCGGTTCTTGCACGCTCGGCTCAGGCGGAACGTGGCAATGAGTCATGCTTTTTCGTGCGTGCAGCCGGTGTTAATCGATTTATAAGACGTTATCACGTCAAAAATAATATTTTTTAAAAAAGGAATCTCCTGAAAAAAAAAATCCAATCGTATGTATAGTGGAACGAAAGTGGTGCCAATGACTGAATCTCCAAACAATGGCTAATTTCCTTTTTCCTGTCGTGCAGTGCGGTGACCATCGAAGCCCAGTTGTGTGAGAATATAAAACGAAAGATTAATGCAGCCTGAATATTTGATAACGTTTCTGAAAGACTGCCGCACTTCGTTGCGCCAAAGCCTTACAAATAATTCACCACACGTCCCAACACTGCATGCTGTTACGAGGCTCCGTTCGTGTCTTTGATGTTTTAGTCCTAAAGGATGGAGCTTTTTTTTATAGCACAAGGATGGCGAGAACAGAGTTCGTGTTAGTCTCCAAAATTTGGGTAGTAAAATACAGACATTCTCCTGTGTCAATTTCATACTCACTTATCTCTTAGATCGTTTAATCGCTATGACGCGTTAACGACGAAAAAATGATTGAAAAGTCAAATCTATTGGTGGAAGAGAGATACGGCGCATGCGTACAATGAGCGTAACGGGACACATCCGTAGCGGGACATGTGCGTTACGGGACACTTTTTTGTGCGTGCAGCCGGCGTTAATCGATGGCGTTCATCGATTTATTAGACGTTGTCACGTCAAAAACTACAAATGTTTTGCTATACAATTGCTAACCAGTTGACTTCAAATACAGAACAGACACCCACTAAATAGACTAAGACTATAGTCACAATTATGAGGCAAAATCCAAGTGTTTGATATCTTGATAATTCCTGTAACGTGTGGCAGTGAGGCGGCAAGGGTCGCATGTTCGACTCCAACCTTCGGCAAGACTCAAAATAATGAGCACCGAGTTGGTGACTACAGAGTAATCATGTTGCAAATAAACTTATAATACGAAACTTAACGTATAATTCTTTAAAATTATGCCTAGCGTGATATAAATCTATTTATACGACAATTGTGTTTTAAACTACTTCTTCTTGTCGCGAATCACACGTAGTTTCCGCATCTTCCGTTAGAATTCGCTGCCGGAGCAGCTACGTTGTCTATCGAATCATTCCATTAGCAGACCGAAATTTTAAAATATTAATTTCAACGGCTCCGATAAAAGCGAAACATAATTGTAACAATAACTAAATCCCGGCTTCGGACCTAATTTTCGACAAGGAATTTTATTAAAATCCTGCCCATCATGTTAAAAATTCACTACACAGTAAGTACTATAAAGTTTCCCTTTGTCTTTGTGAACTTTGGTTCGCACCATCCACCACATATGGCAGCATCGTGGCTACGCATTTCCGTTCCATTTTCGAAATTACTCCTACCAAATGTCGTAAACCGAGAGGTAATATGTTAGAAGTATCGATATAAATGAGTTATTTTTTATTTCGTGTACGCTGAGCAAAAGTTTGCTGAAATGCTTGTCTTTGAAGGTAAGCGAGAGGCGTGGAGTTTGTTAAATGTTGGCAAGAGTGGTCGTTGTGGGGGCGGCGCTTCAAGTACTGCCAACAGGAACGAGCAATCGCTTGAAATTTCTCTCGTCACCACGCCACGTAGTAATAATTAATAACATCACAGAAACTGTCTCCTGGCTTACCGTCTGCCACCCTGCTTGGAGTCCGCACAACAAACAGAAGGGCTTTAAGGGAGGGGTGGAAAAGGGAAAAAGAATTCTCGAGAGGAATTCGAGCGATGCATTCGTTCTCTCCTAGCGTCGTTTTCAACACGTTCCTATTTGACTTTTTTTTCCCCCTGTTTACCAATTGGAATTGCTTCTGTCGGGAAGTTAATGGGTTTTTGGTAGTACCGTACTTTGAAGTAGGCGAAATCCTGCATATTCTTCCCCCACCCCTTTTTTTTCTCTTCCTTCTCGAGTACTGAACCCATTTTTCAGTTCGGACCCATCTTTCTTATTTCTCCGGCGGTATTTTGAAATCAAGAGTAAATTGGAAAAATGTTCGTTTCAATTATTTTTTTGCCCCAGCCGTTAGGCTTTGGGATATATTTTTTTTCCTAACCTAACTAAAACTAAGATCATTTTTAGGAGGGGTCCGTGGTAATTAGGTGCGGTCTAGTGGTACTCCATTTACCAACTGCAAATTGCAAATAATCCGCTTGTTGTTTGTTTGTGAACATTACTGCACAGAACTGAACACAGTTTACAATACTTTTGTTTTTGTGTCTCGGTAGAATCAAGTGCGCCACACGGGTATGCGCCATGGATGTAGGCACGTGGTTGTTAAAAATAATGGTTGCGTGTACTTACTTATGCACGCGCGTTACTTATACTTACATGGCGTGATAAAAAAATGTTACTTTTGCATGCAAATAAATAATACAAATAAATTAATCATAGAAATAGAGTGATATTATAAATACGGTTTGTAAACTATAAATTCAATCAAATTATTTTTTTAAATAAATACTAATTATTCAATATTAATAGAAAAACACGTGTATGAAATTATTTAAATAATTTAGTAAAATAACCGAGATGAATTTTAATTAATAAATAAAATCAATACATATGCTAAATTTTATTCTTATTTATTTATTCTGACTATTTGTTACATAATAATGTATAATTTATAATGAAAATAAACTACACATACGGGAACATAATCTCACTTATATAAATATTGAAAATACACTTCAAAGAGTTTAAAAACACAATTTCTAACACTAAAATTCACAATAAATATATTTTTTTAATGATTTGGACCAGTATTCAATATCAATTACTAAAGAATAAGATTTAAAAGCACATATACAATATTAATTTCTATGTAGCCTTTTTATACAGCCTGTAAATATTTCGTTGCATGGTGCATGCTCATCGTAAAAATTCACAAACATAATTTTTTTATAACGCGCCTAAACAAGTATAACTTCAAAAAAAATTTGTGGACAGTCGATTGCGTTCAGTGCAAAAAATTTTCAGTATTCCTTCTTTAAACAAAGGTTCATCTATCTTAGTGAGTGTAGATGAAGTACACTTAATTTGTTCTCCGACTCTGTAACTATGAAGGATGCTCGCAGGGTCCATGTGCCTAGTACACAGGGCGCAGGAAAATTTCAACTCTCCGTGAAATTCTGCCCACGGCGTGTAAGGCAAAGTAAGGACAGAACAAAAAAACATCTGTTCCGGCGCTACCAAGCGTTCAGGAACATTTCCCATTTCGTGATAGGAACACTGATAAGACACTGGCAAACAAACGAAGCCTATTATGTTGCGGGCATAAACATACAAAACCCAAAAAAAAAAAAAAAAAAAAAAAAAAAAATAGACAAATTATTTTTAATGTCAAAACACAATTTCACTTGACAGTTCATATTTGTTGGCGTCTTCAAAGTAACGTTGCGGTAAGCCCCTCAAGTCTTTTAAGTTAAGTTTGTTTATTTACACGTAAATCACTTTAACAACATTACAAACGCACCACAATAAAAACTATTGTAAAATTGCGAAAAATTAATTCAAAGAGTTGGCACGTATGTATTATGTTTGTCAATCAAAGAAGTATTTTACTTAAATAATTTTTTTTTCATTCCAAGTATACATAGTTATAAATAAACAAATAAACCACAGAAATTATTAACCTTACACTTGTGGATGTGTGGTTGCTTTATTATTTTTATTTTTCACACAACGTTTTCTTTATTGCGTGGTTTTATTTATTGTATAAAGTAAATTTAAATTTTGTTGATAAATCACTGTTATCCTGAAATAAATTAAAAATCATTACCAGAAGTAAGTGCATTTTATACATGACGTATAATGTATATGTACTCTTACACAAAGGCATATTTTCAGCTTTTCAACTGTGGTGGCAAGGCGTGGGTGTTTGGGAGTGTGGAATTCCGCAACGTTTAAGGGGGGTCCTCTCTCGGGAAATAATAATAATAAAAAACTAGCATTAAATTGTTAATTTCGTAAAGCTTTTTCAGACTATTTTCACTCTTGAACATTATCATATACAAGTTCCGCTAAAAATTTTATTTTTCTGTGATAAATAAGGTTTGAATAATAATGAATCAAAAAAGAGCCGTGCTAGTAAAATTTTATTTTACAATTATTTCAAAAATTTTTTATATTTTTTTCTTCAATATGGAGTGGCTAAATACTGGGTTCTGGGGCGGCAAAATACCACCTTTTGCCACCCCCTAATTACGCCTAAGCTCCTACACTCGTTTCTGGGGAAAATACGAGATTTAGGTTCGAGTAAAAGCTAAAATTTCTCGCGAATGATGTTTACTGTTATATCCACCATGGTAATTCTCAATATATCCTTCAAATTTTATTCTTATAACTTATGTTTAAATCTTTGAATAGATAAATGAATTAAACACTGCCCTACTAAATGTAAAACCTGTGAAATCCCTTCGTACGTATACGTTTATCATATCATATTATGGGTTTAAAAATCGGTGTAAATAGGAAATTTTACCCAGTAAGATAAGCTATGAATATAACATAAGTGTTATTTTTTCCAACTATTATGTATTTTTTCAACTGTAGCTTCCATTCGCCAAAATCTCGAATGTACCATGTGTAAAATGCGTCACTCAGATTCAGTATGCAGAAATATTTTTTCTTATAAAAAAACTATTTATTTAGCTTGACTTTTAATTTATACAATAATATGATTGTGTACAGTCAGAATTGTGACAAAAGTAAAACACGCAAATGTATGTTAATGTTAACACACACATATGTTTGTACTATCAACTGATAATGCTAACAACAGCCTCGTAAATCTAGAAATACTTAGTTCTGTTTGTAAACAAAACATTTTATTTACAGTTATTTTTTAATTGTTTAAGCTAGCACCACTGAAATTTTAAGAAACTATAGTGTTAATTTGTAGATAATCCCTTTTTAATAAAGTAAATCGACCAAATAAAAAAAAATGTGTGTGCGTGGACTTTTCGCGTGACAGAAGTGAAACTTCTCGCTCATTAGGCATAGACAGAGATAAAATATTAGTAATTTTTTATTGAACGAGAAATAACAATTGAGAATAGTGAGGATGCGGGTATGATCTTAAATGAAAAAAAGGCAAAAATCAAACTGAGCAGTAGACAAACACAAGCAGCGTTACGAAAGTTCCGTAGCATCACTGCTGCGTCCAGGGCCGGTGCAAGGTAAATTGGCGCCCTAGGCGAAAAACCTTATTCCCTCCCCCCCCCCCCCCCGGGCCATCCACCCCCCCCCCCAAAAAAAATTCCTTGCCTCAAAATACATCACGTAAGCCTAAGATTTTGTCAACAATCAAATGTAAGCAGGCTTGTGTTTTTGTTTTTACTGTTTTACTTATTACAAATCATAAACAGGTCACCGTGGACTTTAAATAATTACTTATATCAATATAAACATTCCAAACTGTTACAAAAATCCATTTTCATCTAGTTTCAATAATCGTTAAACATATTGTATCAGCTGTTATGTGTCGTGCTGCGCCGCCCCCAGCTACTTGGCGCCCTAGGCGGTTGCCTAGTTCGCCTATATGGACGCGCCGGCCCTGGCTACGTCATTTCTACCTCTCCCCTGCCGTCTTCCCATTCGACCTCTAGCGCCTCCGTTGGAGTGGCGTCGCCGCTGACGCACTCTCCTCCTCTACCGGTTCCCCCACCACGCACCTAACTATTCTCCCCGTGCGATCGGAATTTTCGTAACGCTCGAAAATTGTGGCCACATCAGCAAAGAAGTTTCACTTAAAAAAAAAAACTTTTTTTTAGAACATCTACACTGGTACACTTTAAAAAGTTCATTTTAAATATTCGTGAAATATTTTTTTTTTTTACAAAGTGATTAGGAACATAAATGAAATGGTTGTGATGCAGTAAGATGTGCACTTTATTCTTCTGAGGACTTGCGGAACAGGGCTCGACATACGTTGCAACATGCGTCGAATCGTGTACGCGCAAAGTTATCTCTCGAAATAGTAGGCCGACATGGTAACTATGAGCGTTACGAAGACGAAAATTCCTCAGAAATGATCTGAAAAGTGTTAGTCTGGTCATCAGACACCAAAAAATCACGCCTTGTTTGTCTAAATTAATCAGTTTTCCGGTCAGTTTACGGTCACACAGTGTTTAAGATGGAGAATTGTCAGCCAAAAGGTCATGAGGCCGATATTCATCTAATTCACGCCGATTGTTAGGAGTGTTTACTAACAATTAAAGTAATAAAATTAAAAACCTCTTGAAATTACGCATTGTTCACTAACAGCGGTGAGATAAATAAAAACTCAACCGTGCGGTAGATTTACTGATCGTTGTGGTACAAAGACACATGCACATTTAACAAATTTACCAGACAAAAGAAGTTGTACTTTTACACTTTTGATAGATTTTTTTTTTACTTGAACACAAGAGTATAAATACATACATAAACACACATAGGTATAAAATTACACTAATGTCGGTGGATGCACTATGTAAGCTTTCGCAATTTTTAGTAAAGTGTAAGTCTAGCTCGTCAATGTTTGAAATGTTAACCTTAAATTTACGAACAATGCTGGTTACAAATTATCCAGGCATCTTCGCAAATTTACGGCTATCTTTGTAAATTTAGGGGAGCTGTGTTCACTAACTTTCAGCATTAATCAATAAGAAAAATCTCGGTAAAGTGACGAGAAAAAAAATTAAAAACTTGTAAAAACACACCTGTTTCTGTGTTTAGAAACACTTAGAAAATCACACAGCTCAGAACTCAGAATACTGTGTATTTTCCACAAAGATTCAGTTTCCTGAAATCACGAAGAAACTCTTCATGTGGTTGAGGTTCTTTCTTCGTTGAAAAGTCCGTAAATTAACTGTAATTTTTAGAGGCGGAATTACAACAGCCCGTCGCCTCCGTCCATTGGTCACGTGACATGCAGCCCGAAATTTTTTTTATATCTGGTCGTCCGTTGAAAGCTTGGCAAGCTTTTAATGGTCGACGGACGGACGGACGGGAGGATTATATCTATGTTTGTGGCCGCGGCAGTTAATTGTTGCTAGAATACAGGCCTGCTGTTTTTTTTTTTTTTTTTTTTCAATTTTTCCGAGTAAATACTAATACAATACGTACATAAATAGCTAACAACATCCATATAAACCCCCGAGAAAAAAAAGGGTGGGGCTGTGCCATGGACACGGCCGTGTGTTGCACGTGAATACGTGTATTTGGATTTGGCTTTTTGATGCGTATAGGCCGACATTATATATTTTTTTAATATTTTTTATTTTAACATCATATATATTCACTGTAACTATTTTACACTAATGTTTTATATATGCAATCGATAGATTTTGTCGAGAGCTGACGATTGAAACCCAAACGAACGTCTTAGCTTCTCCGAGTCAAAATTATACTAAATGGAAATCTAGAGACGCAGCGAAATGACCTCAAAATGGCGGCGCTACCCCCTTCCACCACACGCGATGCGTCGCAGTCCTCACTTAGCGTAACGAATTCTTTTGATCCTTTAGCTATCCAGTGGTGCAATTAAATTTTGGATGGGAGATGGTTTATATGTGCCTGCAACACCAAACTGTACCCCCTGATTTGGTCATCATTCGTTTATTTTTTTAAATTGCCTCCCACTAGGTAAGCAATTATAAAGAACGTATTCACGTCAGAAAACATGGTTTGTTGGCAGCACCTCTTTGGGAAAATGTGCTGACGTACAAATGAAGTCAAGTAGTAAATCGCTTGGCTGGATGCGCGGCGGACGGGATGACGGACGGAGTCGACGATCTAATTTAATTTCGCCTTAAGGTGGATTAGGCCTCGCCATTTTGCAGTACCTAAAGCTTCCGCGCTATTTTTTTTTTTGACACGGCACAGGATTTAGCCCTGGGCGACTTGCTGAAGTCAGCACTTGTGAACTGGTGTGAAAGTGATCATAGTTGTTGTAGTCGTCCGCGTCAAGGAAATAAGTTATTTATAAGTTATTTGTTGCGACAAGTAGGCTATACAAGGTCTGGGTGGGACATGATTTATGCCGTGACGTGTCTACGAATTGGGATAACTGATTCAAAATTGGAATTACGGCCAAAAAAAGCTGGAAAGACACGAGATGGCTGGGTCTAGTCCCAAGGAGAGTGGAGGGGGCTCATGGAAAGGGCTACTCCAACAGCGACCAGGGGTCCTGCTCCATCATGAGCGAAGCCATGAGCGGCGACGCCATGAGCGGCGACCCCATGCCGTAGGGAAACATCCCGGCGCGCGCGCGGCGGTACGCGTTCCTCTCGTTCATCATCAGCGTCAAGGGGTCGTAGTCGTTGGTGGCCGGGTAGCGGCGGTCCCACCGAGGAGGAGGGGCGGGTCCCGCGGCGCCGTACGGGTCCTCGTAGCCCGGAGGGTCGTAGCGCTGCCGGTGGGAACCCCGGCCGGCCGCGGGCGGCTCCTCGGCGTAGGGCGGGTCCGGCTCGACCGGCTTGGACCGCGACCTGGGGGGCGGCGACGGCGGGTCGGAGGTCGCCCCGTCGGCCGCGGCCTGCGCAGACGCGGCGCTGGCGGCGGCGAGGCACGCCAGAAGCACGGCGAGCTGCAACATGAGCGGCGTCGCCTCTTTGAGCAGCGAGCAGTCTCCCCGACAGCTAGTCCCTCGGGCGCTTTCGACAAGCTGTAACCGGCGCTTCAAGCCATTTGCACTCTCCTGAACATACTTCTTTAAAAGAGGGAGTGGGAGTTGTCTTTAAAGTCGGTTTACGGACGATAATTTTTACGTGATAACGTCATAAGAAAACATAGACGAAAATTTTGCATACTTTTTTTTTAATTTTCAAATATTATTTACAGATTTTTTTTGCAAATTTTTTTGATATTATAAAAGATTTTCTCGCACGGTGGTTCTCGCACGCGCGGCTCGGGCGGAACGAACGTGACAATGAGTCCATATGCTTTTTTCGTGCGTGCAGCCGGCTGTTCGTCGATTCATAAGACGTTATCACGTCAAAAAAAAAAAAAACGAAATACGGGAACAGAACTACGTACTCATCGCCCTGGGTGTATTCTTTAACTGCTTTTCTGCAGACAGACAACTCCTTTGGATGTCTTGAGCGGTTTTCAAATCGCGTGGGTTCTTCTGAAGCTCTGAACACCGCGTGTGTTCATGTAGTGCTGCGTTAATGATTCCTCCCCCCCCTCACCCTTGCTAGTGGGCTTAAGGCTCGATCTCACACGCCATGTATTTGATCTTTATTGCTTTTTATGGGTAGTAGGTCCCGCCATTTTTGTTTTTCCCTTATTTTTCCACCTTTAATATTAATTTTGTTCGTTTCATCCATGATTTTGGCATGTCAAGGCATAAATCTTACCTCCCAGACATTCTTTAACATGTTGAAACCACGTGTTTACTAACAGGCCGTAAGCGCCGCGAGAAACTAACTTCTTCTTTCACGCGGGCGACTACCACGATATACACGAGTGTTGACTTCAACATGTAGCCAAAGCTAAGTCCTATGCCATGTCAATCCAAAAAATTGTTTATCTGTAAAGTCGGTTTACGGACGATAGTTTAACGTGACAACGTCATAACAAAACATTGATGAAATAATTGCATACTTTTATGAATAAAATTGAATCATTTTTATTGAATTATCACTATTTTGTATGGATACAAAGAAGGAGTGAAATGAAATCTACAATTTAATTGATAAATTTACTTTTATTTGCATTTATTAATTCAAATATGTTTATTAATTTAACGAAGAGATTATTTTAACTATAACTTTTATACACGTTTGCTATTTAACTTCTTCCAATCTGTGTGATTCTGTTAAGGATAGGACGATGATAGGAAAAGTAGGAAACGAATGGGAGTGTTTAAAGTTTAATGTGCCTCGAAAAAGTCAAATCGATGGTTGTTACAATCGAGTGGAAAAGAGATAGATGCGGCGCAAGCGTACAATGAGCGTAACGGGTTAAAGCGTAACGGGACAATGTGCGTAACGGGACAATTAGTCATCCTTTTTCGTGCGTACAGCCGGCGTTCATCGATTTATTAGACGTTGTCACGTCAAAAGTTTTTGCGGAAGCGGTATACAAAATAGATGTGAAAATAAATATGGAAAGGCATATCCCACTTCAGGACGTTTTCTAAAATTTAATCTCGATACTTCCCTTGCATTTGCTGATCTGCCAAAAAAAATTTCCACAGATATTAACCGGCGCACGAGTCATTTGTAAATATCATCAATTGCGCGCCATTTCACACCCGCGATACCGCACTTTAAGTGAATATCTGTTAAAAAAAATATTTGTGTCAGGAAAAACAAATGCAAGGTAAATTTTTTTATAAACAGCCCTTAAAAATATTTACGGAAAAAAAAGCGTGTGAGACCGAGATTAAAAGGCAACGGGATGATGATGATGATGATGATGACGAT
Organism: Bacillus rossius redtenbacheri; assembly: GCF_032445375.1. Taxonomy (NCBI): domain Eukaryota; kingdom Metazoa; phylum Arthropoda; class Insecta; order Phasmatodea; family Bacillidae; genus Bacillus; species Bacillus rossius. The sequence goes on along the minus strand of NC_086337.1, from coordinate 43,509,744 downwards.
GATGATGATGATGCTTGTGACCGAGCACGAGAGTCCGTGGCTACGCCGCGGTGTACCTTGGGGACATTTTTGTGGCTACGTTATACCGCGATGGTTCACCGTCGCCTTATTCATAAGTGGAAAAATCCCCCATCCACTCGGGAATCGAATGCGGGATCTTTAGCACACTAACATTGATATGCCAGAATCACTCCGCGTAAACTGCACGATGAGTCCTGGTCGTTTCCTTCCCTATTAGTAGGGACCGGAAAAATTCGCGGGTTCAATGACCTGTAGGATGACCTCCATAGTTCTACGAACACTCGGTCAAATGCCACCCACTCATTGGCTGCTGTCTTGTGAGACGTTCCAGCGAAGCAGCCTGTGATTCGATAAAGCTTTGGTTGGGTGTTTCTCATTGGTCCAGAGTCATCCAGGTGAGTTGTGAGCCAATAGCAGAGGCAGCACTAAGGTATAACGATTTGTATTTTAGCCTATCGCGAAATGAACTCGCGAATTTTTCCGGTCTCCACCTATTAGCCTTGATTTCCGTTTCTGCCTCTAATTACCTCCTGGTAAAATATCCTAAATGGTTAGTTCACGCAAGTACCAAAGACTACCTTTGTAAATTTTAATTTTTCAAATGAAGATAAGTAGGCTGAGATACTTTTTAGTTCATTATAATATCACATCACAGGTGTCTGTTTTAAATTACAATCTACAAGAGTTTGTCACCCCCATTATCGTAGTGAAAGGATGTGGTATTACTAAACTAAGTCACAGCGACTTAGTTTATTTTGCTCTCACCTTTAAATGCTGAAACGAATTTGAAATAGTTCGTTAATGATGTGAAAATTTGAATCTGATTTGCTGGTGCCAATAAATATATTTTCGACTTAATTTATCATTGGAAATCGTTTATGAAAATAATGCACTGCGCCTTGACTCGTCTTGTTGGGGCCATAAAAATAAATATAAAATAATCATGAATTTATTTATATATCGCATTTTTCTATCAAATTAGGTGCCAAACACATTTATAAGATATGCTCGGTTATAACCAATCATATTTTTCTCTAATTGACATTTTTACTAACGAGAATATACTCTTCATTACGAGTAATTACAACAAATAGCACAGCAACAAGACTTTTTTTTATTAACTAATTCAATGATAAAAGCTCCATAAATCTTCCTCGGAGCACAGACGTTTTGTCTGCGTAAACAACATAAATATAGACCTTATTTAAAAATAAAAGTCACATTCTTGTAGCTTGAACATAAACATTGGTCTTTATTTGAAATCGAAATCACTTTCATGCTACAGACGAGTTGGTGAGTTTTAAACAAAGAAATGGTTCTCGCTGAAAATACGGTCAAGTTACCACTGTCTAACGAAGCAAAGTAATTCACTTTTCTTACAAGCAAAAATTGTATGAAATAATTTTGAGAAACAGTTCTTAACACTTTTCATTATCCAGGGTTTGAACATACTTGTACCTAACATCATATATACGAAAATGAATAAAACAAACGAAGTGATGATAAAAACTAGTTTGATTATTATAACGCGTTTATTTTAAACAGAAAAAAAGTAATACTGGGTTAGGGTGCTTATCCTGGAATTTATGCTTTGTGTTGTTCCAGTACCTTCAATAGTTAAATTTGTTTGTAATCCGTTCCTTGAAAATATTTACAGTACTAACTGCACACATAAATAAAATGATACAAAAAATAAGTCAAATGATTAAATATTCGATTATATCTTGAGTGTTTAAAAAAATTATGCTTGAATGAATTATCAATTAAAATATACAACTATGCCCCAATTTTCGTAAGAAACACTCAGTATTATCTCGAAAAAACGCACTTCAATACATGCAAACATAACCATAGCCAAGTGTTGTACAAAGCTACAACATTTTTATTGTAGTATTAAACACTATTTCTTGGCAACTGGTTTCCAATAGGAATCTTTCGTAAAAGCACAGAAAATTGTTTTTCTGTGTGGGCATGAGACTTTTGAAATCAGCTGATATTGACTTGTTCTCCTAGTGTTTTTTTTTATATATATATTCGTCTCTGTTGCCCATTCTGGATGATTTCAATGGCATCCAGGGTAAGCCATCAACGGCGTATGTCCATGAAATTATCTTGGAAAAAATATTCTCCACTGCAATAATCACTCAAAGAACGTTCTAATTCTTGCTGTTAATCCTTCAAGTGCTCAATCGCAATCTAACCTCAACGTTATTTCCGGCTGCGTGACTATTGTTAATTTTCCTTGGAATCCAAAACTGGCACTTACCTTGAGTAACATAGTCACACGGCGGTTGGACAGGCTCTGAAGTACTCCCTGGAACCTCCGGTTGTATTTATACAATTTCTTTCGTGACCGCTATTGGAGGCGCGGAGTGATCAGCACGCAAAAAAAGAGAATTGTTTCGGACTTTTTTTTGTTATTTTTTATAGTTTAAACGTGGTTGCTAATTCCTCTTCCGCCGCATCGCGGCTCGTGCGAGAACAAAAGACGCGAGCCTCGCGGTTTATCGGGCGCGTCGTGACGTTCGTCGAGGCGACGGAATTTCCGAGGCTATTGCCTTTTCGTAATACGTGAAGTCGTTCGCCATAGAGTCTCGTTGTGTTGTTGGCAGCGTTGATCAAGAAAGGGAAGCCTAAGAAGTACATCAAGTTCTGTCCTCTGCCCGAACACGCCCGAATATTCATTCACCTTCGGCCAACCTCGGGTTTATTTACCTATATGTATTTATATATTTTTTTTCTGTTTATTTTAATGCAGCTATACTAACCTAACTAACCGCCCATGGTGTTTTAAAGTGTTTTAATGTAGCTGACCTAACCGACCACGTTTAATATTTGAATTCATTTTTTCCTGCGCAAAAATAAAACAAATTCCCGAGGTTGGCCGAAGGTGAATATTCGGGCGTGTGCGGGCAGGGACAGAACTTGATGTACATCTTAGGCTTCTCGATCAGAAAGGGAATAAGGACCTCCCCGTGTTCAGATTTTAAAAAAAAAGGGGGTTGGGGGTTGTCTGTAAATTCGGTTTACAGACGATAATTTTACGTGATAACGTCATAAGAAAACATTGATGAAAAATTGCAAACTTTTTAATTTTCAAATATTATTTACAGTTTTTGCAAATTTAATTTAAATAATTTGTTTAAATATAAACACGAACAATTAGTTATGGAAATAAACTGAAATCGAATCAATGTAAATAAATTGTTAATTTGAAATGACGGAATTGGACAAATAAATAAAAAAATTTTAAATCCCGGCTTTTAAAAAGCCCGCCTTAACCTGTTTGATATTATATAAGATTTTCTCGCACGGTGATTGGCCGGTTCTTGCACGCTCAACTCAGGGGGAACGTGACAATGAGTCGTGCTTTTTCGTGTGTACAGCCGGCGTTCATCGATTTATAAGACGTTATCACGTCAAAAATTTTTTAAAAAAAATTAGAGTGTGTTCTTCAGCAGTATTCGCCGGAGATCTGCATCTGACCACGGTTAACCAGAAAATTGCACGTGTTCTCACGTTGAAAATACAATCATAACACGAAACTCAGACACTAAATTTAACGGAGAATACATCAAATACAATGCCGAACTGATAAATAACTTTAATCTGTAAGATTGCAACTCTTCCGAAACATGTCCCCTCCTCTAGCTTTCCCGTATTGATTGTAACAAGTTATAAAAAAAACCCGTAGGAAGCTATTATTAATGCTTGCAATACCGAAATGTAGGATTAATAGATTATAGTCAAATCACGGCAAAAATTATTTTTAAAAAAGCCAACATTGCGGGTACTTATTCCCCTTAAGCTACTGAGCTTAGGATAGCGTAGCATAGGGCTATTATTATTATTATTCTCTCGCTATGTAGTACGGTTTATTCCGCAGCATGAGGGCTACTTATATGGATTATTATATATTCATTGTCAAAGGCAGAATTTCAGATAAAATTTAGTGAATATGAGATGAATAGTTTCTTTTGTGCATGCTCATCATTACGGTGTCAAGGGACGAGACAAAATAAAAAAAGGTTCTGCGTTGAGGTTGCCAATTGCTGCGTACTGCGGAGAATAGCACTCTCTTAGCAGGTCATTAAGGGTGACCTTCCTTGACCAACTATGCCGAAACCCCTGACGCTATGTTTTAATGCTTACATGGAAGTAGTTTTTCCACAAAACAGAGGAGTATCGAAGCTTGCCAGTCACGATATATTTCGTGGATGGATCGTGATCGATTTTACGGCGTGCAAACCGTTTTCTAAAATATAAATTTTATTTATTGTTCAATCGCCAATCATATTATTTTTACAGGTGCCGGCTGCCTTCTTTTACATACACTTAACCACGTGAAATACTTTTCTTACTTTTACTATTAAATAAAATAAAAACAATAAAAAATATATTAGTAACTAGCTGCAGTACCCGGCGTTGCCCGGGCTGAAAACAGGGTGAAGGGGACCTTTTTCGAAATCAGATGTAGTTAGTAATTTTTTGTCTTCTTAATTTGAATGTCAAGTGTGCAAAATAATTTATATCACTTTCAGATCCCGACAGACGTTGTTCTGCCAGTGTATAGTTATTTACCTGCATATATCGAAAAATTGGTGGTCTGTATGTAATCTAGACTTTATAAAGCACTATAGAAAAAAGCTTAAAAATAAGAGATTACTAATATTGAAATGACTCCATTATCTAGCTAATGCTCAGCATGAATTGCAATGCCTCATTCAGTTTTGTTTTGTAATATGTTTAAAGTAGTTACACATATACAAATCATCCATCCATATCTCTAAATATATTTATCTCTATTTACATCTATATATATATATATATATGTATCTCTCTATCTTTATTTATCTCTTTATATCTACATATATACATATATACCTCCCACTATCTCTATATCTTCTATATATAAATCTCTATATAGCGCTATACATCTAAATATCTCTTTATCTAACCCATTTCATTCTCTATACCTCACTCTATCTCAACTTATCTCTCTGTCTCTCTCAATCTCACTCTGTATATATATCACTCTATCTCTGTCTCTCTTTTATATTTAAATAAATTGTCTCATGCGTGCGCACTTAAGACAACAAAAACAGACGAAGTGCCGCTATATAATATGAAATAAACACATTTTTTTAAACGATTCGTGCTCCAACTAATGCAAAATAGTTATACCGTCTCAGAAACCTTCACGGGCATCCGCATAACAACTCACCAAAATTTAATCGCAATCGGATAAATGGTATAGGAACGCATACGGCACAAACAAACGAAAATTAAAGACATGACAAACGCATCGAACGAAAGTACGTTTAAAATTCAAGGCAACTCTATCTATTGACGAAGTTAAGAACAAAACTGTTATTAGCACCTTTATTTTGCTAGCCGCTGCGAGCTCCACTAAGCGGGCTGGTCTCATCAAGGAGAAAAATATGAATTTGCAAGACCTTACTATGTGTATGATCGTGTGGCAGACATAGAGAAATGACACTCACTCACTATTTGTATGTCTATGACCAATGATTTTTTCTGTTATAAAATGAAATTTTCACTTTTTCACTCCCTTAAGGATGGAATTTCATATTAATATGTAGTTTATGTGTTATTCTGATGTATAAGCTATATTATTGTAAAGTTTCATTAAAATACATTCAGTAGTTTTTACGTGAAAGAGTAACAAACATCCATACTTACAAACTTTCGTGTTTATAATATTAGTAGGATCATACTGAAAACAAGATGACATTTAGAGACTAGCTCACATTAAATGGAACATAATTTACAATAGCGTATTTATTAATAATAAAACACCAGTATTTCAATGTACCCACACGAATTCTGGGCTAATAACTTACTGGAAATATTGGAAACAAATAAAATATGAGAAATATAAAAGGAAAAATAATAAAATTTACGAAGTTACTCTCATGTCAACTACTGCTTATTGCATTAAGAACTAAAAACGATTAATCTTTACAGTGTATGTTTATAACAATTTAACGTGTCCAGAACTATTTTAATAACCCCACATAAATAATATGAGTTGCATAGAAACAATCCTATAACCATTTATCTCTTTCTCTCTACCTAATTTACATATTTGAAGGCCGCTTTAAAAGCTAATCTTGGTTTCCTGTCAAACTCAAACTTGTTGGCAATCAGATCATTAGTTCATTAGCGCTATCAGCTGAACACTGCGGCCAAAACTTTGTGAAATTTGGGTCTAAAAGTGTGTGAGATATAGTTACTTCCTACTCTGGGGGCGTAATCTCTCTGAAACTTCATCCAGTAGATAATATCCCCCAAGGTGTCTGAATCAAGGCATAGCTGAACAATTTATCGTTTAGTTTAAAATATTAGAACTATCTAGCTAATTATGTTTCATATCATGGACGTGACTAACAAACCGCACTAATATAACATACTGATTAAATCTGAGTCAGCTCAGACAAACGTTACTATTCCAGCTGACAAAAACTTTTTTTTCCCCCCAAAAGTAGAATGTATAGGTATCCAAGATTTTGAAAGTATTATAATAAAAGATTATATTTTACGTAGGGTAATTCACATTGAAAAAATTACCAAATACTTTAAATAAGTCCTTTAAGCCTATACGACTTTTTTGCGCTAACTTAATAAAAATACTACTTATTTATGGTTCGCTACTAAACCAACGTTAACTACGCCATTAACTACGCCATGCACTAAGAAAATCATTTTAATACGATATTTAATAAGTTTATCGCAGATCTGAGTACAATGCTGTATAATTTACAGATAACTGGATCTTCGAAACTCCGAATAATGACTTCCGAGTTTATGTTTTCCGTCGTAAACATGATAAAAATGCAGATAAAAGGAAGGCGAGTGTGTTCGATGGGCACTTTAAAAATGTCTGTAAAAGATTATTCGTGTCGAATCATCCAGTAAGAGTCAAGTAAATTCAATACTTAACAGTAAATCTGCAAAGATATCCGTAAATTTAAGAAGCTTCCTGTATAATTTGTAGTCAATGTTTTCGTTAATTTAAAGGGTAAATACTTAAGAGTGTCATCTTTAGGGAATCACTGATATGAAATTTTACCTATAACCAACGACCATATAATCACGCTTTTATTTTTGTGTGTTTCACAGGAAATAAATGCTATAGATCCATACCTCTTATTCTTGAAAACACCGATACAAATCCTTTTCAGACTTTGAGAAAACATTGCGAATCTTACCATTCTAGTTTTTTTTGTGTGTGTTTATTTGTCTGTTCCTGAGCTGCGTACTTTCGTACCTTTGGAAGGAAAAAAAATTGAACCTCTTGTTTGATAGGAATAAATGTGCGTCACTTCCGGCTTGTAGCGAAGCATGTTGAAAGTTTCAATCTCAAAAACGTGAGCGATCATATCTATACAATGCTTGGTCCATCTCGTGGGATAAGAAGAACATAAATCTGAAAAGTTTTTGCATCACCCTTGGGAAAGGGGTGGCAGGGAGGGAGAAGGGGGGCGGAAGGGAGAGAAACATAGATTCAGACAAGAATTCGACTGTCAGTAAAGGACATTTTTCAATGCACACGTTCAAAACCCATTCATGCGCATCATTACACGCTAAAAGTAATCATTAAAGAACCAGTATTTGCGAGGCTCCATATTCATTTCCAAGAGACTGAGATGAGGTTTTGAATTTTTTTTTTAACGAGGATTTTTCCCATCAATTTCTGGAAGAATTAAATATGACTTCAGTTCCTTCCTTCATCGCGTTTTGATTTAAATTACCTTTTAGTTCTACGCTAATTATGTATTATTTTGTCATCAACACTAGTCGTCTTATAGTAAATTATTATCAAGAGTAATCTGGACTTGAGTTTTGGAAGATCCGGGATTAAATCCTTGCTCTATCGCCACTAATTCAGCTTTCCACGATTTATCGAAACCACTTCAGGCAATACTGGAATGGTTTTTTACCACGTGCAATGGCCCATGCCTTTTCCAATTTCCTTGACTGTATGTATGCCTATGTCTCTAAGGACTACGTTCTGGTAACACGTTCTTTAAATGATAATGTAATGGGAAAATTTTGATTTAATACAATTCTTGGACGTACGCCATCAGTCTGTTAGTGTCTGATGACGGGAACAGATGCCAGTTCCCGAAACGTCGCAACGTTAAGTCGTCCATAATACCTCTTTAGGTTCATCATTGAGTTCATCTGTTTGACGTCAACTAATTTAGAATTATTCTCTGTGGGTTTATGTTTTTTTTCCCTTCATTTTTAAGTAGATTCCAAAGAAAAGCGACTAACTTTTCTTTTATGTCGCGAAACTCTCCGGCCGTGTGCCCTCCCCCCTCCCCCCCCCCCTCTTCCCACCGCCCTTGCGAATCCTAAAGATTTGCGTCCCTGGTTGGAGCTATGATGAGCTCCGAAGCAATAGGTTATCGGCTCGGTGCCCATTAAAAAATTGAGGCATTCCGGAGGCTGGTCTCCAAGGTGCCGCAACAGCATGGCGTCTCAGCGCACACGGCTACGAAGGACTCCTCGACTTGGAATAACCTGCGAACGCTCATTGCTGGAGAAGATATGACCTAACGTCACATCTACTGTACTCCCAAACTAAGCTTCAGCTGTCGTATCAATTATGTTTGGTTGAATATGCGGGAAATAGTGTGAAAAATAAACAGAGCATGGTTGTGTCCTTGTGAATTTTCATAAAATTTACAATGACAAATCATATTATATTAAAGTCAAGATTATAGTTTTAGGTAAAATTAAAAATATTTTCCCTAAATAAACCTTGTAAAAGTATCTAATAATATATATTTTTTTAATTTGAGTTTCATAAATTTATTTTTTTTATTCTATATTATAAATTTACTTGTTAGATTTACTTTCTTTATTTAGTTCGTAAAATGAAATATGTTTTAAAATTCTTGGAAAAAATCATCACATTAAAGTTAAGCTTATTTGAGTACTTTATGTTTATCATCTTTCCATACTTTGCAAACATTTGTGTGATCGAATTCGCCACGTCAGATAAATAATGCACATTATGTTTTGTTCAAACTGGAGACGGTAAAGTACCGGCTTTTGGCCTATCACATCTGCGGCCGTGACGTAATCCCTGCCTACCCTCTCTCTCTCTCTCTCTCTCTCTCTCTCTCTGTCGGCCCTTTCCTCAGTCTATCTTCATTTAGAAACAAACACCCCTCAACCACGTAATTTCCCCCTCCCTCCCTCCCTCAACATGATCGAACAACCAAAACAGCGGTTGCAATCGTGACGCGCGTCACGCAGCAGGGGCGCCATTCCGCTGAACTGCGTGTGCCAGTCTCTGTTGTCGCTGTGGTCAGTTGCCCCTTTCGCGAACATGTGCGGCACATGTGCGAAAACTCTCCCCTTCCCCCCCCCCCCAACTCACCCTTTAAACCTCCTTCCTTTCCCCGCCCCCGTCATTCATGCATCTCGCATGCTGCCGCCGTGATGGCTGGCTAGACGTGCGCTTCAACCGCAGAAATTTCTCCGAAGGAAGAGTCTTTTTCGATGAGAAACTTACGTGATGTGTTTCTGTAAGGCCAGACCATACGGTGTGCAGAGATTCAGAATTTAAAAAAAAAAAAAAACGCGAAAACTAACTTAACATATCCTGGTTACGAAAAGAATTTAAGAAAACGCCGAGAGGTCTGATCAGCAGTTCTATTCCAGTATTTTGTTTTTAAACTGTATTTTTAGAAGGGTGAAAATGACGCTATCTCGCTCCGTCAGTCAAATATTAAAAAAAAAAAAAAAATCAGTTTAAAATAAAGTAGTAATTGGCAAACATAATTCTGCAAGTCCACAAAAATGACATGTTCAACATATTGACGTGTTACGTAATGTAAATTTCTTCATAACAAAAATTAATTAAAAGAGAGTCTTTGTCCGTAGTTCGTGTAACGCTAAGCCTGCGAGGCCTAGAGCCGTGAAATTTGCTACGCGGATTCTCCAGGGGGTTGGAGAGAGGGGATTGGGTGTAATTTGCACCTTGGCGAGATTTTCACAAAATTGATCTTCTATTTAAATTAAAAAATTTTTATAGCAATTATCGACGTTTTTCCCGATGGCAAAGGGTATTTCATTGTTGATGCTACATTCTCTTTCGGATATTTATCCAGTTGTTCGGAAATTATTATATTGGCCATCAAAGCCGCTTCTCTGAGTCATTACCAATCTTATGAAAATGACGAATACGATAAAAAAATATATTTCTTTGCGCAAGTGTTTTAGTTGTTTTTTTAAGGATCAAAGGAATGAGCATCTTAATTCTGGTTTACGCATTCCGTCACGAATGTTTTGTTCGACTCCGGATAAAAGACACGAGAGTTTCCCCCATTATTGCTCTCACCACAGACGGTTGAACAAGTAGTAAAACTGTGTCAACCTCAGTTGGCGTAGTTGCATCTCTTTGGCTCTCGATGCGAGGGGCTCTGGGTTCAAGTCGTGGTTAAGGCATAGGTGGAAGTTATAACCGTCTGAATTCATTACAAACAAAGATATGCCAACGTCGATGAAACTGTCAAGCCAAAAAACAACTCAATGTTAATTAAAAGTCGTAAAGAACTCGCCAGAAATGTGTAACATATAACCTCGGTATTCTCATGTTGCGAATACACTTACGAAACGAAACTCAAGCACAAAATTTAACGTAGAATTTTTTAAATACGTAATGCCGAGCGCGAAAAAATATATAGGCAAATTGTATTTTCAACTACATTTATTGACGCGAATCACGTGTAGTTTCAGCACCGCCACTAGAATTCGTTGCCGGAGCAGCTACGTCGATTATTGATTCATTTAATTTGCAGACAGGAATTTTAAACTAGATATTGAAACGGCTCCGATAAAAGCGAAAAAAGACTTGAATAAAAATACTAAACCCCGGATTTGAACCTGTTTTTCGACAAGGAATTTTAATAAAATTCTGTCCATTTTGTTAAAATGTATTAAACAGTTAATACCATAAAGTTTCTCTTTGGCTTTATGAACTTCAGTTTGCACCATCCGCCCCAGATGGCAGCACCGCGGTTACACATTTCCGTTCCATGCGACTTCCGTCACATTTACGAAATTACCCCTACGTCCTACCAAATGCCGTAGGCCTATAATGAGAGCTAAGATGTTAACACACATTAAAAAAAAAAAGACTGTTTGGTCATGCGGTCGGGGGAATATCTTCTTGTGGAAAATTTCCTCTGGTTTAGGCTTCTTCCATTCGTGCATCTGCGGTCGCGTTCTGGTGTATATTTATTCACGCGTTCGCAGGCTGTGTGTTAGTACTTCAAGTGCAGTCATGCCAACCACTGCTGCATCTTAAATTTCCTGTTTCTTATAGTATTTAGAGGAGGTATTCCGAACACACAGCATCCATTTTTTTCTTCTTGTAAACAAAAAATTCAACATCAAATTTACAGATGTTGCAACGACTTATTTCTCACAAGTAGACGGCTCGAACTTCCGGATTGCCGATTTCGACGTCAATTCACGAGAACAGCAAATCTATCATTTAAAAGAGAAAACCAACTCTCAAATATTCTCGAGAAATATACCGAAACGAAAAAACCGAGGCACAACTCTACGGTATACACCCGAAATGCTGCAACCATAACCTCCAAGTCAGCGTGGCCCAGCTGTTAGATTGTCTATTTCACCGTTGATTAGAGTTGGATCTCGCTTCGAATATCTTGTTTTATTTTTTCATATTTCACTACAAACGTTAGAAAAAACTAGGGTGAAGATAATATTAAATAAGCAAAACTCTGTTATTCCAAGCACAACATAATTTTCTTTTTTTCAAACACATACCAAAGTGTAGCAATGTGTCATTTTCTACAGATTTGTTGTACACTTGTGTTTGATACCAACAGTAAAATTTTTTTTAAAATATGTTCTGTTGTTTTACGCGCGTTTTATAGGCCTAAATCCGACAGTGTTGCATGTAGTTGCATCAAATACAGAGGGAAGCAGACTTTGTGACTCGTGGTTCCTTCAGTTTTGCAGCCACACCAAGGGTATCCTATCTCAAGATGTGGTAGCTTGGCTTCTGGGTTGTAGCCGTGTCCTTGGCGAATAATTCACCGACGTTTCGGTCGACCTTGTAAGTGCCATCATCAGAGAGCAGTTAACCTACAGCTACAACCCAGAAGCCAAAGCTACTTCAGACAATGGCCGTGAAAAGCCTTGCGAACGGTATCCCACGATGTCAGTAGTGAACTTTGAAGAGCTCAATTGGTGGAGAACTGACGAGTGCATGTTTGACGTGATGCGGTGTGGGGTGGTTGGGGGGGGGGGAGGAAATACTTCATTTCACAGACGAGAGAGCCACACCCGAAGTTCCCCGAAGTTCATTCTCGCTTTTTTTTTTCAGTACCATAACAGGTGTATTTATTTGGGGGAAACCTATTACAGTATCTTTGATGTAGCTATCCTATAACCAAATCAACCGTCCACAATGTTTTAAAGTATTTACAATGTAGCTAACCTAACCTAATTGATCATTAGTTATCATGAGTTGTATATTTATTTACAATGGAAAAAAAAACCGAAGATGCACCGATGCATGATCGGACGTTCGGGCTCTCTCGGTGGGGTGTGTGGCCGCTCTGACGTGATGCGGTGTGGTCGCAGGGGCGCGCTGCGGCTGCTGGCGGCGCTGCTGGCCTGCCGCCTGGCGGCCGGCTCCGGAGGCTGCCCCTGCTACAACGGCACGGAGACGGAGCGGCTGTACGGGCTGGAGCTGGAGCCCGAGTGCCGCTGCCAGGGCCGCGAGCTGTCCCAGGTGCCCGGCGAGCTGCCCTCGTACATGCGCCGCCTGTGAGTCCTTCCCCCACCCTCACTTCTCTCACCCCACTTCAGCCCGTCATCTCACGCTGCTGTCGCTGAACATGAGTCCTCTCGCAGGGACGACTGAATTTTTGCCCCTTGGATGGGCAGCCCTTCAGGATTTTTTCTGACAGTGGTTAGTTTGTAAAGTGATCTAACCTAACCTAACCTAAACTAACCATTGTCAGAAAAATCCTGAAGGGCTGCCCATCCAAGGGGCAACAATTCAGACAACCTTTCAAAAACACCACTGTCAGAAAAATCCTGAAGGGCTGCCCTTCCAAGGGGCAACAAGTCAGACAACCTTTCAAAAACACCACTGTCAGAAAAATCCTGATGGGCTGCCCATCAAATGGGCAACAATTCAGACAACCTTTCAAAAACACCACTGTCAGAAAAATCCTGATGGGCTGCCCATCCAAGGGGCAACAATTCAGACAACCTTTCAAAAACACCACTGTCAGAAAAATCCTGATGGGCTGCCCATCCAAGGGGCAACAATTCAGACAAACTTTCAAAAACACCACTGTCAGAAAAATCCTGATGGGCTTCCCATCCAAGGGGCAACAATTCAGACAACCTTTCAAAAACACTACTGTAAGAAAAATCCTGATGGGCTGCCCTTCCAGTCGCTGTACAAACAAACCATTGCCAGAAAAATCCTGAAGGGCTGCCCATCCAAGGGGCAACAATTCAGACAACCTTTCAAAAACACCACTGTCAGAAAAATCCTGATGGGCTGCCCATTCAATGGGCAACAATTCAGACAACCTTTCAAAAACACCACTGTCATAAAAATCCTGATGGGCTGCCCATCCAAGGGGCAACAATTCAGACAACCTTTCAAAAACACCACTGTCAGAAAAATCCTGATGGGCTGCCCATCCAAAGGGCAACAATTCAGACAACCTTTCAAAAACACTACTGTAAGAAAAATCCTGATGGGCTGCCCTTCCAAGGGGCAAGTTTTCAAGATTATTTAAACACTTAAAGAGACATGTTTTCAGAAATTGGATGGGCTGCCCTTCCAGTCGCTGTACAAACAAACCATTGCCAGAAAAATCCTGAAGGGCTGCCCATCAAATTGGCAACAATTCAGCTCCTCCCTCTCGCACCTCCCCCCACGTCTCTCACGCCACCTCCTGTCATATCACAATTGTCACCCCTTACTTTACAAAAAAATGTAATTCTGGTTTATTACTGAGATAAAAAAAACGGGGATTGTTGATCTTAGTAAAAGGTTATGTGAAGATATTCACAATCACTTTTTTGTTGGATTTCAGAAGGTAATTCATCAATAAACAAAATACATATTTATTAAGTAAAAAAATTACATTTTTATTAATACTTAAAAAGCATCACAAAGCATGTTGATAAGTAAGATGCTGTTAAAAAGAGTTACTGTCAGTTTGAAATAAGTGTAACAACTTTGGTTTTTTTTTACTTTTCCACGCAGCCGAAGGAATACATCGTCTTTAAACCCCGTTGGAGTGCTGAGCAGTGTTGCCAGACGTACGAGAATTCTCGTATTTGTACGAGAATTTAGAACCTGTGTACGTTGTACGAGGTTAAGTTGGATCTCGTACGCTTTTGTACGAGAATTTTGAAGATCCCTATCACTGTTGGTTTTTTTTTACCCGGGTTCTGGTAAGATATATTAGTTTTATTGTATCATTTTGTCAAAACAGGTGTTTAACATTTATTTTGTAACTTAATACCATTAAGTGAAGTTCCTGCCCGACAGCGTTGACTTTTTTTGGCTGGCAACACATGCGACGCCGACTAAAAGATAATGTTTGTTTGTTATTAGCAGGTGCCAACCTCTATTTGTCTAGCACAGGAAATGACCCACGGTCAGAATAATGTTAAATGCACAACCCATAACTCACAATTTAGATTTTTTTTGTTTTTTAAACTAACGAAAATAAAAAAACCTGGATATTTTTTACGAAAAAAATAATGCAAAAAGTGAATGGCAGGAATAATTGTATTGTTGTGAAAATTGTTGTTTATAATGTTTTACTTATGTAATCATAGGATTGTGAAAATTGTTTAGTTTAGATTTGTTAGGCTTGTAACTCAAATGTCAAGTATATAAAAATGTTGTAGAAACACATATAACTTTTGCTTTTACAATACCATTGTGTACGAGATTTTGTGTGTGTCGTACGAGAATTTTCGCTCCTTGGTACGAGACATTGACATTGACAATCTGGCAACACTGGTGCTGAGCCAATAGTCGTGAACCAGAGGTCGTACTCTGCTGTCTTACGCCCGTCTGTCTCTGGGTGGTTTATCGCAATTACCCAGACAGTCAGCAACAGCTTATTGAACGTTGTGTAAACCTAACTGCCTTTCTAATATAAATTGGCTGGCTCGTAAAAAAAAACCTTTTACCATGTTTAGTGACTCATTTGGAGTATCTACTTGTAAGTGACATGTATTTGAGAAAAAAATTCTAGCTTATGGAAACGGTCGCCACGTTTCCAGTTTTAACCCCGTGGACAATCGAGGGTGGTGGGAAGCGAGTAATTCAAACAAAATTAATTTTTTTAAATATATTTTTGTTTAGTGACTTATTGATGGATACCGGAAACAATGCAAGTTATTTCTAAGTTTGCATTTGTATCCTGTCTCTGTGTTTTCCTAGTTCTTTACTTTCCTGTTTTGTTTTATGTTGTCTCGTCTTTCATTACTTTTGGCCCATCGTTCGGCAATGGAAAAAGATAATGTTCAAGTTCCCAAAGCTAGTTTCTTCATCATTGCCATTAATTATGGAAAAAAAAAAAACGATGTCCACAAAATAAACTGACACTGTTTTTTTTTTTTTTTTTTAAAAATAGGGTAGGCTGTGTCGGAACTCGGCCGCATATTTTCATATTCAAAACGTCGTGTAAATGAGAATTCCCTTCCCCCCCCCCCCAAATAAACAGTAGTTAGTTCCATTCAACGTTTTTAAAATTTTAATATCAATATCATTTCTGTTAAAGTCTCAACATATACCAGGCCGCTACTGAACACTATCAGTAATGCCTGCACTCGTTTCTAAATTGACCAACGAACTTCGGCTACGGGTTCATCACAACTAAATATATTTAAAACATGTATACGACTTATGGTCTAAAGTGCTGCCCAAGACTGGTATGCGTCTGTGAATATTGAGCTATTCGAAAATTATATTGTAAATAATATAGAAAGGCTTGATATAAGCTTTTGGACATACGCCATTGCTAAGCACATGTATGTCTGTAGAAGAAAACTACAAAAAACACAAATGAAAAAACACAAATTAAGCAAAAAAATTCTGTTGTCAGGATATAAACACCACACAATACTCCACAACAGGAATATGGTCAAAAAACAAAGAAAAACAAAGAAAAATGGACTAATAGAACGAAAAAAAACTCCCACAAATGATGAGAGCACAAAAATCATCAATTGCAGGGTTGTTTTTTTCGTTCTGTTAGTCCATTTTTCTTTGTTTTTCTTTGTTTGTTGACCATATTCCTGTTGTGGAGTATTGTGTGGTGTTTATATCCTGACAACAGCAATTTTTTGCTTAATTTGTGTTTTTGCCATTTGTGTTTTTTGTAGTTTTCTTCTACAGACACACATGTGCTTAGCAATAGCGTATGTCCAAAAGCTTACATCAAGTCATGCACTCCCATTGCACAAATCTTTCACAGATAATAATAAAGAAAGGATTTAAGACGGAACGCTGAGCGTCTGGATTATGTTTAACCTAATGAAGTTCTAAAACCACCGCGAATTTTGTCGCTGTAGGAAAAATCATTTCATTTAAATAATTGGGGAAAGTCACGCGGGGGAAAAAATTAAAAATAAAGGTAATGCCCTCAAATATTTCAATGTAAGCGCTGAACTTAATCCAGACGCTTAGTGTTCAATCTTAAATACTTTCTTATCTACAATAAACAAGTTGTTCAGCTCCAACTTCAAAGACGTTTGTCTGTTGAATTCCTATTCATCCTCGATTAGACTAAGCCCGGTTTATATTCTATAACATTTCAAAATCTATCTTATTTTCTTTACATGCCACTTTTCAAATCGTCTTCCTGATTTATAAGTCGTATTCAAGTATAAACCACGCCTAGCACCATGTATATATATAATAGTATGTTGGTATGTATGTATTAAATTGATAAACTCCGACACCATTCGACCGATCACCATGAAATCTGACACATCGACGTGTTTTTTTTTCATAGGGAAGGTTTTTAAGCTATCCATTTTTTTTGTAACTCGCCGCTAGATGGCGCTGCAGCGCATCAACTTCTAAACCGTTCAACCGATCGCAGAAAATCATAGGTCTTAGACATACAAACAGCAATTGTGTGTCGTTTCTCTATGGCCACCACACTGTCATTATAGGGGTATCCATTTAGCTCAGCCCGGGCAACGTCGGGTACTGGCAGCTAGTAACTTATAAATGAACGGAATGAATGAATTATAGTCCAAAGTATCGATGACATCGGGGTAGTGATGACGAGAAAACGAGGCATTGGCGGAACGCGTGGGGTGGTGGGGGAGAAAAGGTAAACGGGAGCACCCCGATGAAACCCTCCTGCTCACGCGTCCTGACCTCGCTGGGAATCAAAAATCTTGGATTGCGGAACCTTTAGATGAAAACGCGGTTACTTTCCCAGGAATCCCAGTAAACAAACCCCGCTCCGTTTCAAGGAATGGGGGGCTGGGGGGGGGGGGGGTTGCGAGGGACTTAGCACCCGAGAGGAGGGCTTAATCTGGACTTTCCGCAGACGCTCTCGGGGTTTCATTACGCCCGGTTCCATTCGGAGCCGAATTACTCCTTCGGGCCTTGCTCTAATCGCGAGCTGCCGCTGGAATAACACGGCCCATTTAACCTTCTCCCCCCCCCCCCCCCACTAAACCCTGAAGAACCACCGGGATATATGAAGAGAGAGGTAGGTGAGCCCAGAACATTTTTTTTTGTTTTGTTTTCCCAGGGGCGTCTCAGGCTTCAAGGGGCCCTCACACTGGCAAAAATTTCGTTCAATATTTTGCGCAAAATTGTTGAGCTCATTCTTGTACAACAATATTGAATGGTCTGGACCCCTCACACTACGCAAAAATACTGCGCAATATTTTGTCAGCCCCTTCACACGGCAATCTCGTGCTATAAAATATTGACGGGTCCGCAAAACTTTTCTAAACTTTCAGAAAACTTTTGAACACTCCACAAAATATTGAACACCCCTTTTTTTTGCGCAATATATTTGCTCACACTCTCAATATTTTTGTACAAACACGACACCTTCAAAATATTGAGTAAAATTTTTGCCAGTGTGAGGGCTCCTTAAGCCTATGCATCCAGTCAAGCATCTTGTGCACTTTTTTTTCGATTAAAAACTATGTTTAGTTGGGCTCACGTAAATACGTGCATGGACGCGGGGAGAGCCAGCCTGGGCAAAGTCAAGCGGGGCGGATAATTTGCATGCACCAAGTGTAGGAGAATGCAGGAGACAGATGAAGTGTAGGTCGGGGCAGAAAAGTCTACCGTGCGGGGCTTGGGGTGGCGCTTGGGACGTTAGGTCATCTTTCATATTGTGACCAGTTTCTGGGTTTTAAATAACCAGAGACGCAAGCGCCCCTGGCGGCGGGTGGCTGCACTCACCGCCAACCCCAGCTACCGGCAGCACCTAACAGCCAAGGGGAAGAAAGGAAGAAAGGAAGAGGCAAAAACGACTGCAAACCAGGCACTAAAATGAAAAATGTTTCACTGCGTGTACGCCCTCCAGAGTCCTTGACGAAAATCGAACATACCCGCTATCTCGTGCAACTTCGTGGGCGGAATAATAAAAACACAATATAGGACTATTTTTTTTCCTTCATTTTATCGATTTCCTGGAGTTTTAAACGTCACCGTAACAACCCAGTGGTGGACGCATAGGGAAGGATTAGGGGGGATATATATCCCCCTCCCTTTTATGAAGTTATGAAAAAAAAAAAAAAAAAGGGGGATCTCGGTGAAGGTAGTATGTTATTTTGGGTGATTGATGCAAAATGAGCTGTTACAACACCTGAAATCATAAACTAAAATAATTGTAGTGATGCAAATTCGTGCTGAGAAAGACAATGTAACTTTCCATACATCTTGTTGGTGAAGCAAGTTTTTTTAATACAAATATTTTTTTTTCTTATCCCCTCCCATTTTTTTCCCCCCGCCACTGGCCTAACCCAACCTACCTTCAATTTAAGTTTCGATCACATATATGAGCAAAAACCCAACCTCGCGAAAAAAAAAAATAAGATAAAAGTACCGTATGTGTGAGCAGGTAGGTGGGGCCCTTTAAAAAAAAAATAATTTAAGATGGTGGAGACCAAACTCCCCCCCCCCCTCCCCCTCTTGAACGATGTGTTCCGGACTTAGACGAGCTGCGTCCTGGTTCCGACGACGAGGTAAACGCGTTACGGACGGATTCAACCCCTCCCCCCCCCCCTCCCCCCCACACACAAAACTTCCCTATCCTGTTCCGCCCCGGGCCCCCTCCAGATCCAATTACAAGCTTCACGAGAAAATACGGCTTACGAGGTGGAAAACACTAGCCCGACCGGAATTATAAATTTTTTTTTTCCCCACCTCTTCCCGGCAAATTCCCCACCAAAAACGTTTGGTAACTTCGCTAGGCAAGAACACTCGAAATAAAAACTCCGAGCGACAGAGATGTCGATATTTGCGGGGAAAGGAGGAAGAGGGGTAAGAAGGGGGTTCATCTCGTTAAATAAAATAAAAAATAAGAAAAAAATCACGCTTTTGGTGGCAGAACTAGCAGCACTTGGACGTGAAGGAATGAAACAGTTGGAATAGGAGTACCACGATAAAAAAAATTTACTCGCCTGCTCACGGCATCGTCCGCCACGTTTTCCCATTTACGAAAAAAAAAAAAAAAAAACGAAAAAAAAAACAGGGTTTCTAACCCGCCGGTTGTCGAACCTAGATCACCTTAAATGGGAGGCTTATTTCCTGTAAAGTTGACGTACATTTTTCATTCGATAATTTACTGACTACTCTTTTTAAAAACAATTTTGTAACATAAAATTTTTTTTTGAAAACCATTTACCAAAACTTTTTTTTTTAATGCTGTAAATTCAACAGGATAATACAAAAGAACTGCTGCATTTCTAACAAAGGTGTTTGTATTTTTTTCAGTAACCTGTTTATCACTAGAACAGTGGGGCATGTTATTCGGAATTAACTGTTTAGCCCACCCCTAGTTTGTGAGATCTGCCGGACGTACCAATGCTCTGTAGGTCTCAAAGACCGCTAGAAGCACCATCGAACGCCCAACCCATCACTCCGCCTTAATAGCTACCTCGGAGGCAAGAGACGATGAGGAGTGATCGTATGATAACAGAGCATTGACAGAATATGTTGAAAAAAGGGGGGAGGGGGAAACGGTAGTAACCCCCAAAAAAATATCTGCGGCATGGTCAGCCACGTTTCTTACTAGCGAAAAATCTGAATTTTCGACCCCACCGAAAATCTAAAAGAATCCCCCCCCCCTTTTTTTTTTTCCCCCATCATCAATCACCACCACACCCGAAGTTCCGTGAAAAAGTACTTTTTTTTTTTTGCAGTCACAATTCAAATAATTTGTGTTTGCTATTCGTTAGTCGTTTGAATTAGATTATACGTAAAATGAAAATAAAAAAGGTGTGCTACCAAGTTCAAAAAAAAAAAAATTGGTAAAAAAATAAATGCTATTACAAAATTTTTTTGCACACATTGGCAAAAAAAAAACCATTTCCCTTCCTCTTTTCCTCGTTTGTAAATGAAATCCTGAAGTTCGCCCTTGCCTGTGGATGCTTGGTTGGGTTGAGGGGTGGGGAGGAGGAGGTTGAAGCGAAACGAACTAGACTTGCGCTTCGAAGCCACGGGACGGGCGTAACAGCACACCACGTGACCTGCCCGGTGACAAAGGGGTTGGGAAAAGGGGGGGGGGGGGGTCCGCTAATCTATGGAGACGCCTGGCGACTGGGCGGGGCGGCGCCATTCTAAACTTCCCCCCCCCCCCCTCCTCCTTGAACAACACCCCTTCAACCCTCTCTCCCCAACCCCTTCGCTCACCCTTCCCACCGGCAGTGACTATCATTAGGACCAATTAGCGGCGATGTGCTCTGCCCCCGGGGGTGACTAGCCAGCGTCACGTCATTAGCGGAGAAGCCAGGTCCGTCTCTCAGTGACGATGCTGGCTCCATGGATGTGTTGGTCTTTTAAGGATGGCCATGTCTTTGTGGATTATTATTAGATGTAACTGTACGAATAAATATTATAGGTACAGTTAAGAATTTAGTATCTAATAAATATATTTTAAACAATTTTTTATTTGTTTTATAAATCTTCTAGAAGTGTGAAATGTCAGTCTTTTTTTTGTATGTTCATTTCTGTTCTTAATTTATAAGACATCAGAATATTTTTGAAATCTTAAATGTTAAAAATTTGTTCTATTTTTACTTGTAGTAATTCGTTAATTTTGTTATTTTGGTATTTTTTTATTTAGGTTAGCTTAGTTTTGTATATGTTTATGTTTTACTGTTGAATTTTTTTGTATAATGCGTGGAGCAAAAACTGGGTTCGTAAAGGATAGCCCAATTAATTTAATTCAGTTTTATTTATTACTAATGTCTACATCTTAAATTCAATTAGAACTCACGGCCCAATCTCTGTCCACGACAATTAGCCTTACACTGATGCACGACTATAGTTGCTCTTAGAGGCGACACCGCGCTAGAAGCACCAGCGAGCGTCGCACTTATCATCCCGTCTCACTAATGAAAATACATCCCTCGGTGGTGGTTGTTACACACCATGTTATTTTTTTTTAATACACTCGTTATTACTGTTATTTAAGGGGTGTAACATTCATGAATTTGTTTATTAATCTCATATTCTTTCAACCCATATTTCCTAAATGTTATACAATTGGCGTAAAAGTCGCGCAAGCTTCGCTGTTAATCTGGAGGACTCTTGGCCAATTACAGACCGTCAATCAAATCACGAGCTACTCAGTTGAGACGCCCCACAAGTCAGCAGCCGACAGACAGCGGCGATTGGCCGAGTATGAAGAGGTTCGCGGAGTCCATCATAAGAGGTTATTGAACCCAAGAATGTGTTCAGTCATTAGTAGGGACCGGAGAAATTCGCGGGTTTAATGACCTCCAGGATGAACTCCATAGTTCTACGTACACTCGGTCAAATGCCACCCACTCATTGGCTGCTGTCTTGTGAGACGTCTCATCGTAGCAGCCTGTGATTCGATAAAGCTTTGGTCGGGTGTTTCTCATTGGCCCAGAGTCATCCAGGTGAGTTGTGAGCCAATACCAGAGGCAGCACTGAGGTATAACTATTTGAATTTTAGCCTATCGTGAATTTAATTCTCGAATTTTTCCGGTCTCTAGTCATCAGGCATGAAGGTTTCAGCTGGTCCGCCGAGAATAAACTCAAAAGCCAGGAGGGGGGGGGGGGAGTTTAGTTTTGTCGGGCCTCCTGTACGTTACTTAGTGCGAATTTCCACAGCATTTATACAACACTTAAAAAGCTCTTGAAAATATTAGCGACAGAATAACAAATGCGACAAACGTAAAGTGTTAAAATTAAAATAAATAGATCTTGACTAATAATACTTAATTACGAGAAAATTTAAAAAAAAAAATCAGCATTGCGTGTGAGACACCACCTTATGTAAGTGTCTAAACAACTCCGGTCCTAAGCCCCCGAAGAAAATATCCCATGAGTCAAAAATCCCCGATCGACGGGATTTGAACCAGGGAGCTTTGACTCGGATTATTACCACACTGTAACATCTTTAAAAAGCTTTCAAAGATAGTCTATTTATACCTTGGAGTACCAAAAATTTGGCGCTTGATAATAAAGTACTATAAACAGTAGCAACATCATATTCGAGAATAGAAAAATAAGTATCTAAGACTAAGCTGTTTATTTACTTTCTTTTTCTATTGTTTTGATAGGCTGATATATACAAGGAGTGCATATATTAGCTTGTTAAGTATGTGAAATATTTCAAGCCTGAGCATTCTTTCTGAAACACTAAACTTTCAAAACTAAGGATAATTTGTTAAGGTATATGACAATGTAACAGAAATTTCCATTTTAAAACTCTAGTTTTTTTAACCAACAGCCCAAGCGTGATGATGAAGTGAAGTGGAATTTAGTGCTTTAAAAACTCCAAAGTAGTAATTAAAAACCATGTTTTCCGGAACAGCAACCGCAAATATTCATCCCATGTTGAACTCAAGTCGGGCTAGTTCATTAGACAGTGGTAATTGGCGTAATATAAAATCGCCAACTTGGCTTGGCACGTGGTATAATAGCTTTGAAGAGAGAGATCATAAAAGCGTGCAAAGACTTTTGTTTTAATTACGAAATGAATATTAACCCACACTTGAAAAAAAAATTTCAAACCTATTAAACCTTCATATCGAAGCACGGCGGCTGATATGCATGGGTCTGAAAAATAAGTTCATTAACAAATGACAAATATATAAATAAAATTATTTTCAGGATAGCGTTTTCTTTAAAGGGGTCGTTCAAAAAAATTGTGTTACATAGTGTGAATATGAGATCCCTAAATTCGTTTTAATTAAATAAATAATAGGTATAAATCGATAAAGAAAGCAGCAAATGTGATTCACACTAAGCAACGTGGAGGAGGCCCGACCAAATCTCCCCCCCCCCCTTACTATTTTGGGCTTTGAGATTCTTCCGCGTCCAGCTGAAACCTTCATACCTAATGTTGAATGAAATAATTATTGGGTTCAATGACCTCTAGAATAGACCAAGCGATCCTCAGCATTCTCGGGCGAACTCCGCTGTTCGTCGGCTGCTGACTTGTGAGGCGTCTCAACTGGGTAGCTCGTGATATGATACCTCTATGACTGACGGTCTCGAATTGGCCTCTAGAGGCCTCCCGATTTAACAACGAAACAGCACAAATGCATAATTATTTTAACTGTACCATATCTCTATAAATAAAAAACGTTGGTTCGTTCAAAATCTTAAAACTCCGAAGGTTCTTTACCGAATGCTATGAAATTTTGAAATGACGTTGCATTTGAATACGTGCGTGTCACACGCGTAACAGATAAAAATATAGATTTTAAAAAAAATGTAGGCCTATCTGCTATAGTGTGACATATAGAGAACTATATATATATATATATATATATATATAGAACTATATATAGAGAGACATAGGTATACATTTATAGAGGTATAAATATATTCATAGAGAGATCGATAGAGGGGGAGAAAGAGAATTAGGAGAGAAATAGAGATATGCTTTGTTTGTATGTATGTATCTACTTCAAACAAATTACAAGAAAATAAAAAATAAATAATTGGTTGTCTGTAAAGTCGGTTTACGGACGATAGTTTAACGTGACGTCATAAAAAAACATTGATGAAATGATTGCATACTTTTATGAATAAAGTGAATCATTTTTATTTTAATAATAAAAGAATAAATACTTGAAAATATACTAGTAATCAGATTTTTAAAATGCAAGAATAATTAACCCATATTGCCGAAATTGTTGAAATAAGCAATGAAAACCACATTAACTTTTCACTTCACTTTATAAACAGTCGACGAAACAGTTCACGTGTAGATGACTGGTAATTAATTTTAAAAACTGGCCTTTAGCTATAAAGTTTAAATATAATTATGAACAAGTTTTCATATAAATAAATTGTAATCAAATATCTATCATCAATTATATGAATCACCATAATTTTTTAGTCAATTGTAACATAACCTATTATTACTGCACTCGCCGACAGCGTAACGGAACCCAGCGTAACGGAACAATGAGCGTAACGGGACACAGCACAACGGAACAATGTGCGTAACGGGACACTTTTTCGTGCGTGCAGCCGGCGTTCATCGATTTATTAGACGTTGTCACGTCAAAAATTGATTGAAGCATTGCAAAGCATGCCGGGCATTAGCTAGTCACGAAATAAATCCGCGAATTATTCCGATCTCCATCATGCCGAGCGCTAACTCACGTCACTTGCCCGTGTATCGCTGCCTTGAAGCCAGGCAAGCGACTGGATTGGGCGGTAAAGGAATCCCATAGCTCACCCTGTGCAATTCAGAAAACGATAAATAAAAAATCAGAGGCGATGATCCGTCGGAAATTACATGCAACTCTTTCAGAAAATTGCACTGACATGATCATTAGCCTAACATACCAATCAAGATCGTATCAACATATTTCATTCAGGAGGAGGATCATGTAACATTAAAAAAAATTGGTTGTGCGTAAAGTCGGTTTACGGACGATAGTTTAACGTGACAACGTCATTACAAAACATCGATGAAATGATTGCATACTTTTATGAATAAAATTGAATAATTTTTATTGAATTATCACTATTTTTTATGGATACAAAGGAGTGAAATTAAATCTACAATTTAATTGATAAATTTACTTTTATTTGCACTCAATAATTAAAATAAGTTTATTACTTTAACGAAGAGATTATTTTAACTATAACTTTTATACATGTTTGCTATTTAACTTCTTCAAATCTGTGTTATTCTGTTAAGGATAGGACGATGATAGGAAAAGTAGCAAACGAATGGGAGTGTTTCAAGTTTAATGTGCCTCGAAAAAGTCAAATAGATGGTTGTTCCAATCGAGTGGAAGAGAGATAGATACGGCGCAAGCGTACAATGAGCGTAACGGGACAATGTGCGTAACGGGACACTTTTTCGTGCGTGCAGCCGGCGTTCGTCGATTTATTAGACTTTGGCACGTCAAAATTTGTATATTCTTCAGATAATGCTAGAAGAATCAGTATATTTATAATTATTTATTTAGCATTATGCAAGTTTGTGGGTACAGTCCGAATAACCACTAAAATATATTTAATTCGGCGTTTATCGTTGTACACCCAGGGTCAACCCAATGTTAACTGGACAATGTAAGTTGTTGCTAGGAAAAGAAAATGGAACTATCGAGGAAATTTTCTCAAGGAACCAATTGTCTGTTTATCAGGATAAACTGTTTAATATTAAAAATGTACCGCTCAAAAAAAAAAGCTTACAACGACTTGCAAATGAGCAGTCGCTCTCAGGAGGTCAAGGCAATAAAAAGTGTAATTGTAAAAAAAAAAAGGTGCTACAAATAAGTATAAATGCAGAAATGCAGGAAAAGTTTGTAATTATAAGTGTCGCGGCAGTTTGCCTGGCTCAAATAAATAACAATTTCTTTGTTATCCATAACAACATAAGTACTATTTTGTGAAAGTGCTTTTTGGTGAACTATTGTCATAATTATAATGGAAATGTGAAAATGAAAATAGTGAGAATGGAAGGGAAGTCGATGAATGTAAATGTTTCACAAAGACAGTGGACCCACATAAACTCGTATATAGTAGTCACTTTTGTAAACAATATGGGTCATACCAAACGTCTTGATGTGTCAAATGAAGCTTATGATAGTGAAACTACCTTGGAATATTGCACTTGGTAAACTAAAATAATCATAGTAAATAGTAATCTAAAGTTTTACAATACCTAAGAAAACTGGCTAAACAATTGTTGAATCAGCTCAATAAGGTTAAGGTTTGTCCGTAGTAATTATTTACAGACTGATTTCAATCGTTTAAGCAAAATCAGATATAAAAACCTATACTTAGTGTTATGATACAAGTTTTAAAATTTTAGTAATGCCATATAAGTAAGCTCCTAACGTGTGCGGAAACTGTAAAGTATTAACTGTTCACTGAATTTCAACTAGATGGACAGTAGTTTAGTAAATTTCCTTGTTGAAAAGTTTATATGAACAACACGAGAACACGTGAATTTACTCGTTACCGAGGTTAGATGTTACACATCTCTGGCGAGTACTGAGAGACTAGCTCACTTTATTTTTGACGTGACAACGTTTAATAAATCAATGAACGCCGGCTGCACGCACGAAAAAGTGTCCCGTTACGCACATTGTTCCGTTACGCTGTGTCCCGTTACGCTCATTGTTCCGTTACGCTGTGTTCCGTTACGCTGTCGGCGAGTGCAGTAATAATAGGTTATGTTACAATTGACTAAAAAATTATGGTGATTCATATAATTGATGATAGATATTTGATTAAAGTTTATTTACATGAAAACTTGTTCATAATTATACTTAAACTTTATAGCTAAACGCCAGTTTTTTAAATTAATTACAAGTCATCTACACGTGAACTGTTTCGTCGACTGTTTTAAAGTGAAGTGAAAAGTTAATGTGGTTTTCATTGCTTATTACAACAACAATTTCGGCTATAAAGGTTAATTATTCTTGCATTTTAAAAAGCTGATTACTAGTATATTTTCAAGTATTTATTCTTTTATTATTAAAATAAAAATGATTCAATTTTATTCATAAAAGTATGCAATCATTTGATCAATGTTTTGTTATGACGTTGTCACGTTGGACTATCGTCCGTAAACAAGCTTTACAGACAACCAATTTTTTTTAAGTTTGGGTGTTTGGCACCGGTCTGACCAAAGAATCGTTATGTTGACGCTGGTGTATTTTCAACACCGAAAACATACGCACAAGGTGGACGTTACTATAACCCGATAAGGTTTTCTCGGAGTACTCTTACCTCTCCCGCCAACGCATTTCACCACTGCTCCATCTCATCTTCCACACCACCCATATGTCTGGAATGATTTTTTATTTTATTATTTTTTATTTTGCTGGTCTCCAGCGGGACGCTAACGACCGAAGTTTGAGAATGAAAAAAACATAATAATAATATTGCAAGATTCAAACTCAGGAAATGCAATCTTGAGATCTATGAATAAAGAATGCTGTAAATGTTTGTATTTCAATAACCTGAAGGCGAGGATTTTGATGTATTTTGTTACAAAGAGACATTATTACGGAATTATTACTGGAATGAGATTGATGACAACGAGACTTTACACTCTAATTCATTAATTACCCAAGCCATGCAAATTTTAATGCAGGTGAGCTGCGTGACCGCTTTGCTGCCATAACAATATTTATAGTTTAAAAAATAATAATAATTTTAGAAGGGAATACAAATGTATATTTTTCATCAATTAATTTGTATAAACAGCCAGAAGCACACAATTATAGAAACAACAAAATATTAACTCATCGAAAATAAAAATAAAAAGAGTGAGTGACTTCGTTTGATGTGCGGTTATTTTAGTTTTACTTTTTTTTGTTAAATTGAACAAAGGGGAAAACTGAAAAATTTTTCAAGCTGAAATCTCCCTGAAAACCTACTATTTCTTTCCCATCCTTGATTTTTTTTCCTTCCCGCAATGCCGACAATACTGAATTTCGTGACTTCCCCGCAGTCAAACGAGTAATCCAATAATAGAGTCCTGTCATGTCAAAATTAAGTTATAGCTCGGTCCTTTTTGGCAAACCGTGAATTGATTTTTTTTACGAGGTTCAGCGATAAATCCCACCTTTCACGCGGTTGTGAAACCCTTTGATTGTACCGAGATAAAAAAAAAACATACAACTCTACTCTAACATTATTATGAATCCCACGCGTACTTGACGTATGTCAGGAATAACTTGTAAATCACATATGCCATAAATTATTTCATACAAAAACAGTACTACTCTTAATTTTTGAATTATACTGAAGTCTCTGGGAAACGAGATTTGTGTAATGTCTCATCCCGCTTCTAACAACAAATGTAACGACACCATTTGTAATGGTAGCGTACCAAAAAGTTTTTTTTTTAAGTAATGTTCCTACCAAGTCAACTGGTTTGTAAATTCACTACAGGATTATACTTTTATTGAATGCAGTACTTTTGACTGGTTCTTGAGGTCGTGTGTCGATTATAAATTTTTTTTTGTTCGCAGAATCATTTCTTATGCCAGCATTGAAGTACTGAAAAACACATCGCTGCGCCCATACGAAACTACACTCAGAGACCTGTAAGTATGGATTAAATAAATAATATATTTATATCGCATGTCTCCATGTTGAAATATGTTTAAAATGTGAACTTCATTCTAAAACACATTAAATAACACATTTTCACGCGAAATTAAGAAATTCTTTAATCAATTGATAAGTAATTGATACTTCCTTTCGTTGAAAGTTTTAATAAACACTATTCAGTGTGTGGCAGCCAATCAGAAAATAATGTGACTTTATTCATTGCCATGATAAAGTTTACTCTAAACGTAATCCATCACTCAAATATTATTTTTTTTTATAAATATTATAAAAATTATATCTTTAATTCAAAGATCACCTTTCTTCAGCTAACCATTTTACAATTACTTGCATAATCATTGTACTGCAATGAAATATTATTTCACGTAACTTATGCAAAAATGTAAAATATGTCTATTTTGGAGTATTTTAACATATATTTTCAAATGAAAAACTTTTTGGGTATCCTTATAATGCAAATGCCAACAAAATACAGTTGCTATGGTCCAGGCACTCATAGATCAATCATCAGAATTGTGATACATGCCGATTTGCAGACTCGTGAACAACTAAAATCACTGTCGGGATGAATCACATTTTCACGATACTTTACCATGAAAAATGTATAGAACTATTTCAACATGATGTGAAAGGAATATGCATCTTATACCAGGTAGTAACCATGTGCACATACAACACCTAGAGAAATTGGTTTAAAAAAAAATGTTACATTGTTGGAGAAAACAAAACTGTACATGTTTCAGTCACAGACATAAGGTCCGAAATGAATGGTATTAATAAGGCTTAAATATTTTACATCGAGATTTTGCCACTCCTATCAGGAAAAAGTAAATAACCCTCAGGAACCCCAGAAAAAAAAGTAGTGATTTTACGTGAGTTTAATGAGTCTTGCACCGGGGGAGCTTGATTCAATACGTCGGACATACGTCATTGGTGGTTTATACCAACTGCCATCCTGAGGGTTTTCTGTGACAACAGCAAAAACCAGCAATGGCGTATGTACTAATTTTTAAGAGGACTACGTCTTAGTTATCGCTCGTGCAACTCGTGTGGCTTGGTTACATTATGTTTGTTGTTAAAATAATTTATGAATCACACCAAATATGACAGAAAATTCTGACTAAGAAACATTGGTTTAACTTGTTTATGTCAAAATTGTGCACCACTTCAAAGCCAGTGCCGGAGAAGGACTTAAGTTTGCCCCAAGTCGGGCGCAACACGTTATTTACATAACAAGCCTCATTTACAGTCCGAAAAAGGATTTCTTTCCGCTGGAGGGACCACTTAGTCATAAAGCGTTCTTAAATTAAATTTCTTAAAAAGGGAACTGGAACGGTGTACCACGCTTCGAGAACTGAATGTAGATAACTTCGCAAATATAATCTCCCAAAAGAAAATTTTCCTGGTACTGTAGCTATAGAATTCGTGAATACTGATGTGTTTCCCTTCAAAAGAGGAACATTTCATTTGGGCTTTTTCGCTTCCACTAGCTGCCTCGCCCCTCGAAACATATTTCCGTCTCATATATTATTTATAATCGATTTTATGGATGGATCAGTTTGTGATGCTCTTAGAAAAATTACATATTAGCTGCATTACTTACAAAGATATAATTCCTTAATGTTTAATGCTGTTTTGAATTTAAGTATCTGATCTTTTAGTTTCGTTTTAAAATATTTGATTACCAAGAGGGATTGAATGCGCCCAGTTGAAAGCCATAATGCTAAGCACTTTAAATTCTTTCCATAGTACAGTAATCTGTCAGCGATAACATCATCATCGTGCTGATTTGTAGCATTAAAAAAAAAGTTGTAGCCATGTAAGTTCTAAGCAAAATGTTGACAAAGTTGTGAGGCTAAAAATATAAATAACTTACTTGAAAATAATTGAAAAATGATTTTATTAAATCAAATAATTTTAAAGAAATAATTGTAAATAATAATTTAAATAATTTAAAATATAAATGTTGAAGATATTATCAAATAATTACTATGTTTTATGTCTTTGTTTATCCCGCACAGCTTCTTAAAGTAGTTGTTACTCATAAAATTGTTTAAAAAATGCATTAAATAAGACTTAAAAAAAACGATAACGAAGATCAACACAACTTAAAACAAGACGGCCACTCCAGTCTTCGAACCCGAGTCTCCTGGAATGAGATTCCAGTGTCCAACACTGTGCCACTTAGTTCCAGCACAGTAACAAATTTAACTATCCTCAGGATTTCCACTCGTGACATGTTGCTACCCGTGCACCTAGCTACAATGGAACTTATTAACAAGCCAACACGGAGACATTCTTTTAGTTAAAAAAAAAAAAAAAACTACATGAAGGAATTTTTTTGTATTTTTTTTTACACGATTAAACTCTCGAATTTCAGAGCACAAAGAATTAATTAGACTCGTTACAAATTATAACGAGTTTTATTGCATACAAAGTATTTGAACTCGGAGTCTGAAATGAAAAAATACACATATAAAAAGAAATATATTCACTTGTTATAAATTTTCAAAGCTACGAGGATTTTTTTAACCATCCCTTAGATTTTTTAATTTTTTTATTACCTTATGATTTTTTTTACGAGCGTAACCATAGTTAGTCGTCTACATTTGCGATGGTTTGGGCACTTTCAAAATCAAATCACATGCTTTATATAATATACAATTAGCTTAATAACTCCGTTTTGTACACTAAATCGTGTTGAAAATAAATGAGGAAAAGTATTTCCTCAACTTAATTGTCATCAGATATAAGTTTGATTTTCGTGTAATATATATTATAGCAAGAATTAGCACAGTGTGTAACATTTTGATGTTTCTAATATTTCACAAGGGTTCAAGTCATTAATTTTTTTTGTTGTCTTTGGTGGAAGATTTAACACAACTAACTCAAATAAGAAATTAATTAAGGGTTTCAATGTGTTCAATTTATCACTAACCATACAATAAATTGCAGAGAGTATCAGCAAATACACTAGAGAAAACTCCAAATTTTCAGAAAAGATGGCAGACTGTATGTCCAGTATGAACAAAATAGCTTTTTAATACATACGGTACCAACATTGTGACAACGGAAAAAAAATTCTTATGTCTTAGAAAAACGTTTTTTTTTTTTTAAAGAACACAGATTTATGGGGGAAATAAACCCCCAGTGCTTCAAATTTCTTAGACAGAAGTTAATCATTTGACAACAGATAATGTAATATATATAATATAACGATTTATCTATAAAATATTGTGTGATCACACCTCTTGCCACTAGGTTTTTTTTTTCACCCTCTCGCTGTGTTTTTAATATAGAACTGTCCTGAATTATTCTCTAGTGTAATTGGTATCAGGGTACAGCAGTGGTCTGTACCTGATACTGATACATCTGCTGTGAAAAAATGTGCATGTGTTTGCTCAAATACATGCACTAACCAGAAATATCGAGCTTGAAAATTTTGTGCTTTACTCTTTAAAAGGGCTGCGATAATTTCGACTAGTGCTGTCGCACACTGTTGTAGTTAACGAAAATAATTAACTTGCACAAATTTGGTGAGATTTAATAATCGAGAACGTAGACACTCGTGGTCAAGTCACCAACATACAAATGGCTTCCGGGTCGATGCGACTTGTGATAGTTGATGGTTTGCCTGACACACGCCGAAACGTCCGGATAACCATTGATTTCACAGACGTAGCTTCAATCCAGAATCCAAGAAGTTATAGATGTATTAATGTTAATAATATTTTATTTAAAATATATATGTGTGTGTATTATTTTGATCACTGTGAACTCATATGCCTGTAATGTTGCATTATTCTTTACATTCTTGATTTCAGGACATTAATCAACGTGAAAAACTTCCGGGAGATAGAACCCAAGGCGTTCTACAACTTATCTCAGCTTCTAAGCATGTGAGTTTATATATGATGTTCAGTTTTCGTGTTGTGACCCTTTTTGGCTTTAATTTATAAAACTTTGCTACACGTTTGTTTTATAATTCCGTCAAAGTTAATATTTTTTTCTAGCCGTCTGTACCACGACCCCAAAGAGGAACGCGGTTTTGTTGTCATGTTAAATAGTTAGCGTAGGTTTGCACACTTTTAAAAAAAAGTCTTTGGCTTTGCAGGCATATTGTCTAGCATGAACATGCCTTGGAAATGTTGCATTTTGCAACAATATTTTACTAAGTCTATATTAGTGAGCGGTCGTTTCGGAAAAGAACGTAGGATCTTTAAACTCGTTTCTTTTCAACGCCTCGTCTGCTTGTGAGGCCATAAGCAAAGTCCTGTACTGTTCTTTTTTCCATGGCAATGGCTTTCATGTTGGCACTGAGTGGCGTGTGGCATTGCAAAAAAGTAATTTCTGCTTGTTTCAAAAAATACTTACTAAAAAATGTTACTAATCAAATATCACCGTCCTTAATGAAAAGTGACTCCAAAGATAAAAATAATTGAGACCCTGGTTCAACTCTGGACGAAGTCACAAATGATAAATGGCATTTCGAAGAGAACACTGATTATTCTATCTACGAACGAGGACTCTGTACATGGCAAATTTCCTACAAAATATTGATGCTATCATAAGTCATCCTGTAGGCATTGTACAGGTCCATTCATAGTGAGCCATATTACACATCGGGGTCAATCACAAACTTTTAGCCACAGCATCTACAACACCTGAGGCCTTCAGCACTGTTTCTTAGTATGCCCAAAAACCAGTGACAATAACTATGGACTGGAAAAATTCGCAGTTTCAATTACCTCTAGGATAGAATTCATGATTCTCTAAGTATCCGGAAAAGTCACACCTGCTCATTGGCTAATGACTCGTGACACTTGTGAATTAGGCTGCTTGTGATTCGATCATTCTTCGTTGAGTGTAATTCATTGGTCCAAATTCTTTCAGACTGCGATCGAAAGAAGCAGCAAGAAAGTTAAATTAATTTGGATTCCAGCCTATCACGAAATTAAAACGCGAATTTTTCTGGTATCTAACAATAGCAAATTATTTAAGGATACTAAGTTATCTTACATCACAAGAAAGCACAATATTCATCAACTCCCCAAAAATTGTTACGTCTACAGCAGAATCACTCGTCTTCCATTCATGAGCTTGTTTGCCCTGTTTACAACGGAACAAAACACCCTTAATTTATTGAAGTTATACTTCTAATGCGACTTCCAACAAGGTTGCGTTAAACGTTTAATGCTCCTGGGGAGGGGGAATAGAAAGAGAGAGAGAGCGAGAGTCAATGCTATTGTAAGGAACTAAGTAGAGAGTAAGAAAAAAATAAAGATCCTGACAGTTTGTAGTGTCGCCATATTTGTTTCCATTTTAAATACCCTTTTTGTAGATCACAATTTAAATTGCAGAAAAGATCATGTTTCATAGACACATAAATAGTGAGTGTGTGTAATTTCTCTATGTCCACGAGGTCTCGCCGCGTCAATTTTCTCCTTGGGGCGAACCCGTCCGCTTAATTAAATAAACAGCTTTTATCGTTGAATGATTTCATGATTTATTTCATGAAAATCTGCTCTCATAAAAAAGTTAGTTTTATAGACATTCAATAGGTCTCTCTCTCTTTCTTTCTTTCTCTCTCTCTCTCTCTCTCTCTCTCTCTCTGAAAATCAATCCATGAATCGTTACAAATTTATTTCCTTTATTTTTTAGTTTGATTTGATACGATATGATTTCACTAAAAATCAATTTCTACCCTTTCCTATTTTCATTTCCACATTAAGAAGTTTCACTTCTTCCGCGCGGAGGGACTCCACGCACTATTTTTGCATGCAATTAAAAACTATTTTTTAATGATGCCAAATAAGTATAACTTCTCACGCGCGTACCTAAGTACACGCACCCATTTTTTTTTAATGTGCATTATTCGTTGGAAAGTCTGTAAATTAACTTTAATTGTGGTCTGTGTATTCGTTCAGCACGGTCTTTATATGGGAATTAATTAAAAAAGAATTCACCCGAACAAATTTGTAACCAACAGCTTTTTTTTAAAAAAAGTGAGTTAGAGATGGGATAACGTATCTTTTATCCAGCATGCAATGGAAAACTTTGTTCTTACTGTAAATAAGAGTTGGTATCGAGATAAATATTTCTAAATATTGTTTAGTAGAACAACGTTGTTAATACAAGCAATAAGGCTGACTCCGTTGTTCTGATGTGTTTTTTTTTTGTATACGACGTTGCTCGGGTAGACGTGCAGAAGCGCATTGTAACCGAATTACAGGGAGACTCGGATTCTAACTCCAGACTGGCCATCTTGTTTTAAAATATTTTGATTCCTATTCGTTATTGTTTTTTAAAGTCTTTTTTATACTTTTTTTAAACAACTGTATTAGTACGAGTTACTTTAAGAAGCTGTGTAGGATAAAAAAAACCATGAAACATAGTATTATTTTTATTATATTTTTTTCAATATTTATATTTTAAATTATAATTTTCAATGTTTGTGTGTGTTTTTTTTTACCATGCTTCGAGTTATTTTGAATTAAGTTGTTCAGAAGAACTGATGGTGATTTACTGTAAAGTAAAAGCGCCATGACTCTGCCCTGTTCGCTGAATTATTTTTTATTATATTTTTCAATATTTATAATTTAAATTATAATTTTCAGTGTGTGTGTGTGTGTGTTTTTTTTCCTTCGAATTATTTCTGATTAAGTCGTTTAGAAGAACTGATGGTGAATTACTGTAAAAAAAAAAAAAAAAAGCGCCATGACTGTTCTGTTCGCTGAATTATTTTTATTATATTTTTCAATATTTATAATTTAAATTATAATTTTCAATGTGTGTGTGTGTGTGTGTTTTTTTTCCTTCGAATTATTTTTGATTAAGTTGTTCAGAAGAACTGCTGGCGAATTACTGTAAAAAAAAAAAAAAAAGCGCCATGACTGTTCTGTTCGCTGAATTATTTTTATTATATTTTTCAATATTTATAATTTAAATTATAATTTTCAATGTGTGTGTGTGTGTTTTTTTTTTCCTTCGAATTATTTTTGATTAAGTTGTTCAGAAGAACTGCTGGCGAATTACTGTAAAAAAAAAAAAAAGCGCCATGACTGTTCTGTTCGCTGAATTATTTTTATTATATTTTTCAATATTTATAATTTAAATTATAATTTTCAATGTGTGTGTGTGTGTGTTTTTTTTCCCCCGCTTCGAATTATTTTTGATTAAGTTGTTCAGAAGAACTGCTGGTGATTTACTATATATATATAAAAAAAAGGAGTGCCGTGACTGTGTTCTGCTCGCTGCACGGGGATTCTCGCCCGCAGGAGTTTCACCACGAAGACCGCAGATAGCGCGGCGGTGCATTCCGCACGCTCGGAGGCGGCCAGTTGCGTGAGCGGAGCGTGTCCACTGCACTGCGCGCGGGGCCGTTGCGTAAACAGCTGAGGGCCAGCCGGGGGGAAGGGGGGGGCGTCGGTCACCGATCGCCGAGGGGGAAGCCTTCATTTCACAGACGAGAGAGCCCACACCCGAAGTTCCCCCGAAGTTCATGCACAACAGGTGTATTTATTTGGGGGGGGGGGGAGGAACCTGTTCACATGATTTCACCGTTATCTTTAATGTAGCTATCCTAACCAAATCAACCGTCCACAATGTTTTAAAGTATTTATAATGTAGCTAACCTAACCCAATTGACCATTAGTTATCATGAGTTGTCCAAAATAAATAAACCCCGAAGATGCACGATCGGGCGTTTGGCTCTCTCGTCTGTGAAAAGAAAGGCTTCCCATCGCGAGGTGCCAATGTCCAGGTCTTGTTTACTGGTCGGTAGTCGGGGGTGGAAAACGGAAAAACGTTGAGTGAAAAATAAACCTATGAACAGTTTTTTTCAACAATAACAGTTTTTTTTTAATCTTTAACATTGAAAATATGCCCTTTTTTTTTAGGCGGAATGTCACACCTCAAGTGTGTGTCATTTTTTTTTCATATTTACGTTCCAACCGGTTAAAACTCGCCGACTTTTTGAGTGGATGAACTTTCGCATGATTAGCTGACAAAGTTGCATTTTTTTTTAAAACGTGTTTGTGCAGTCGCGATGTTCGCTGAGAGTGGCTGGCCACAGTGGAGACCACCCGGTCTGGAAGTAACGAATGTTGGGCTTCAGGAAAGCAGAGCTGCCTTCAGGCGCGGCGAGAAGGCCCAGTAACGACGCACTTGGAGACAGGCGGAGGTTAAGGGCTCCGCCTGCCCGGGCACACATGCGGCGCGCAGAGCTTCAGGAAAAACAACGCGATTTCAAAACTACTCAAGATATAGGCGTGGGGTCTGCTTACGAGAAGCATTTAAGAGTTCACCGAGGGCCGAAAAGTACTTTTGATTTCGGATTAAGTTTTTAAACTGTATTTTTAGAAGAGTGAAAATGGCTAAAACGCATGTTTTCAGAGTAATTTTTAGACGTAAAACAACCGGTACATATTCTTGAAAGCATTTAAGGGACTTGCATTACACCTTCATCTTCATTTCTCGGTCAAATAATGTTACGGTCACGGCTCAAATTTCACAGTTATCCTGTGACGACGAGAAGACTGCGCGCCAGTTTAGAGCCTTGCGCTTAGAGCCGATACCGCGCTAGAAATACCAGCGAGCGTTGCGCTTATTATCCCGCCTCACTAACACACATACACCCCTGACGAGGCGGGCAACTTAGCTGAAAGAGGGAATTAAGTTGAGTGACCGTCAATTTTTGACCGCTTATTAAATTGATGGTTTTACTTTGTATGCATCATATTTGAGAATTTTTTTTTCTCGAGAAAGAATGGATAGGTAAAGTAACAGGAGAAAAGAAAAGAAGGAACATCTTTATGTTTCTGCAGCAAAAAAAATAAAAATAAAGATACTCATCTCAAAGCGTACTGGAGTAACAAAACCAAGTTTGTTTTGTAATGTGTCATATAACATTCACGTGACGTACATTTGCCTGCGCAGTCGCCAATTACCTTGTGACCCTTTTCCTCCAACCAAAATAAAATCTGTAGGTCGGAAAGTAATTTTACATACAATCTTTTAGAGTTTTCGTTAGGTTGTCAGCTTCCGTTAAGTTCAAACAGATGAAATTTATACGTATACGATATTTAATGAAGGGTTTGGCTGCGGGGCAAATAAACACTTTGGCCCCTTACAGTCCAGGCATTTCTCCCTGCTCACTCGAAAGCTACGCTCATTCAGTTTTCGTGGGAACTATTAGATTAAATGTCTAACTATCAAAAGCACTTATGTTTAAATTTTTTATAAAATACGGGTAGTATCTGTATTAGACACTTTAACTAAACCCAATGTAAACAATTTCGATAAATAATTGGAAAACAAAAGCCTATTACTGAAAGACTCGCGCAATTTTTATATTTAAGTATATTTAGGCTCTCTCAGATGTTTTTTTTATTTTCACTTCCCGGGGAAAATTAAATGTGGATATTAGCTAAAATTAATAAAATAGTTTTAGAAGTTATATGTATTATGTATGTACGAGGGTTATTTTTTTTTCAACCTCCGATCGGCTGAAATAAAAAAACGGGAATGAATTGGGAAATTATTTTAATGTCAAAAGAAACGTACATCTTTACTCTATTTTTCCACATAATCACCGTGCAGATTGAGGCATTTGTCGTACCGATGCACCAGCATTCCAATACCCTCTCAATAAAATGATGCCTCCTGCCTATTCAGAACATGGCCGATTCCTTTACCAACATCCCTTGTTCTGTGTCGGTGTGTTGTTACCGTCTCTAACGAGCTACAGCTCAATAAAAAAAATTGGTTGTCTGTAAAGTCGGTTTACGGACGATAATTTAACGTGAAAAAGTCATAACAAAACATTGATGAAATGATTGCATACTTTTATGATTAAAATTGAATCATTTTTATTGAATTATCACTATTTTGTATGGATACAAAGAAGGAGTGAAATGAAAACTACAATTTAATTGATAAATTTACTTTTATTTGCACTCATTAATTCAAATATGTTTATTATTTTAACGAAGATATAATTTTAACTATAACGTTTATACATGTTTGCTATTTAACTTCTTCCAATCTGTGTTATTCTGTTAAGGTAGGACGATGATAGGAAAAGTAGGAAACGAATGCGAGTGTTTCAAGGATGTGAAGGAAAATGGCTTTACTTACCCAACACAAAGATGCAGTCAAAAATAATATATTTGCGCCACGGACTCTGCAGCAATGCTAGGAGGAACGGGTTAGCAAAGAGCAATGAAAATGTTACATTGAAATGCATGAAAACAGAATCACGCCACGGACTCGGTCGCAATGCTAGGAGGTTCAGGTTATAAAGAGCAATATAAAATGAGTGCAACGGGACACATCGAAACGGGACAATGTGCGTAGCGGGACATTTTTTCGTGCGTACAGCCAGCGTTCATCGATTTATTAGACGTTGTCACGTCAAAAATAATATCTGACTGGAATCCCGGGTTTAGTTATCCAGTGTGTGCCGACCGAGGTGTCGAGACAGGAAAATCCCGAAACCTGCGGCTCATTGACAACTTAAGGGGGAGTATCCTAAATTATTTTGCTTCTTTATATTTCGTGTATTCGCACATCCAAAATACATTCATAATATGGCCATTTTAAATTGTCTACAAACGATTTTTTTACTAATGTATTCCTTAATTAATTTTATTTATAGTAATCTTATAGGCAATTTTTTTTATGTCAGTCTTAGCATGTACTAAAAGTATGAAATCATGCGGTACACAGTTCTGGATCGACCGTTCGTATGTAAGCCTTCGTCTTCAAAACTCATTATTTTTAGTAAATCACTCATAAATCAATTAAAATTAGATTTCCCCTAAATGAAACTTCATGGAAGCAAAACTATTCTGGAAAACATTTTGTACACTTAATGGTCAATCAACTTGAAAAGTACGTGAGAAAATTAAAATCACACCATTTAACTTTGCGCGATAGTGCTTCTATCTGTATAAAAATATTTGGCGTAGCAAAT
This sequence comes from Bacillus rossius redtenbacheri, assembly GCF_032445375.1. Classification (NCBI taxonomy): domain Eukaryota; kingdom Metazoa; phylum Arthropoda; class Insecta; order Phasmatodea; family Bacillidae; genus Bacillus; species Bacillus rossius. The sequence continues at coordinate 43,469,893 of NC_086337.1, read as the reverse complement.
GTATCGATTGTTGCCAAACGTCCGCCGGAATGTGTTGGAACCAGTTTCTAGCCTCGCGCAGGGCACCGTTTATTAAAACGGCTGCTGATCTGTTCCCTTTCTGGGATTCGGTTTTGGATTTTTTTTTTAAGAATACCGAATTTTAATTGATATATAAATGATGTACTAAGAACAGTTTTAAGATGAAGGCTACATACTAACGGTTAAAGCCAAAACTGTATACCACATGATTTCATGTTTTCAGTAAATGCTAAGATTACACATAATAATTTACTCTTGTGTTAAAAAAAATCAAACACGGGCCTTTTTAGTATATAAAACCTTACATAAACAATTACATAAGGTTATATTATGAATTTATTTTAAAATCTTGTTTTGAAATCACGTAATACTTGAAGAAGCACGAGTTAAGGATACCACCCCCTTAACGAAGCTATACCCGGCGACCACCGCACTGCTTCGCCGCGGCCGACGCGACTCGCTAATTGCGGGTTTGTGCCGCCGGGAGCGCTCGAGTCGTGCCGTTTGCCTTCGCTAACAATTCCTCCTCTCCCTTGGTCCTTCCTTCCTTCTTCCCCCTTCGCTTCGTCGCACTCGAGAAACCCCAGCACTCGCTCCTCCGGGGGCTTCTTGTGGCTGTTCAAAAGGGGAAGCCTTCAATTCACAGACGAGAGAGCCACACCCGAATTTCCCCGAAGTTCACATGATTTCACAGTATCTTTAATGTAGCTATCCTAACCAAATCAACCGTCCACGATGTTTTAAAGTATTTATAATGTAGCTAACCTAACATAATTGACCATTAGTTATCATGAGTTACAATGAACAAAAAAAACTGAAGATGCACGATCGGGCGTTTGGCTCTCTCGTCTGTGAAAAGAAGGCTTCCCGTTCAAAAGAGGCCGGCTGGGAGCCGAGAGGTTCATCTACCCCCGATCAGTCCCGAACACGCCCGAAGTTCGCCGCTCGCTCGTTTGCTGTTGCCTTTAAAGCCGTTTTATATACACATATAAATATATACACACATACTAGCTCAAGTATCCAACGTTTCCCGAGCTAAACACACCATTTTGAATGCCCAAGGGGTCAAATGTCAAGGACAAGGACAAAGGTCAAGGTAATCCAAGATGGTGTGAGGGAACTTTTGAAGCTTAAAAGCCCCACTTGGGTTGTCAAATAGGTATGTGCGGGAACTTTCTAGTAGTTTAGGCCCCACACACACACTAAAACGTTGGGCTGAATAAAACTGTGTAATAAATTAAATTTCTTAATTGTGTGACTCTTCACTGGTAATGTTGGTATAAGGTAAGTCACAGTTAGGTGTTATTTGATTGATTTGGAACATACATAAATATACACTGGAGTGGGTAAAATTACAAATAACACAACACAACACTTTGAAAAAAAAATAAATATAGAATTATTTTATTCCAATGTAAAACTATTTCAAAAATTCAATCTTATTAATATATTTAATTATTATTCATATCCAAAACAACAACCTAATTTAACGGTGACATCATAGTAATTCAATAAAGGTTCAATTACCAGGAGTTATGTTGCGCACATTTAAATATTTTCAAAAGTCTTAATTCGGGTTCGTTGACACTACACAGTTTTTAATTAATGTTTTTAGGGAACTTAAATCAATTTACCTCGGCTAGATAGGTTCAAAATCATCGGCAGAGCTCAGAGCCTCTCATCTATAGGACCACTGAGTCTGTTAATTAATGTGTAAATTCGTAAAATTTATGTCCAAGTATTATTTAGATTATCTATAAAGTCAATTTAATTCGTGAAATCAATGTTTATAATAAGTTTCGGCGACGATGTGACGTAAAAACGGGAGTTTCGTGATTCGTGCATAAGATTAGGGCACAAAAAATCTGGGCACTTTTGTTACTCACGTTAATCACTCCTATAATATTTATCTTTTTAGATAAATCCTATTTAAATGTTCTGAACTCCCTAATGGTTCATAATTATCATCCACTATCCGGGATGCCTGATGCTAGATAGCTAATTTTCAGGATTTAAAATCGCCGACGTCACGAAGTTGCCGCTCATTCAGCTGGCCATTGTAGAACTCTCTTTCTTACTAGTTTCCTCAAAATAACCAGTAAGACTCACTTTTAAATGGTGGCCCGTGATTGGCCAAAAGGACCGTTTCAGGTACATAATTTCTTACCGAAAACGTAAACTCCGAACGCAACAATTGCGCGGATAACAAAATTTCACTTAAAATTTAAATACATAAATATTAAAATAATAATTTACATTATAAAATTACGGCGTTAATTTTACCGTTTACAGTTTTCAAGTCCATTAGTCCTTAGAGGGGTATCAACAATACCTCGTTCAAATAGTCCGGTAAAAATCCAAAGAATCACTTTTTCATAGACATACATAACCAAATATTGCCGTTTCTGAAAATAGATAATATTATACATAGAGCAAACAAAAATAAAATAAATCGTAAATAATAATAAATAATTAAACTGTCAAAACAAACATGTTGCAGTACAGATTTTGCCGCCCTTGTCAATTACATTGAACAGTGCTCTTTGACCTGTTCAAAACGGTGCAATGTGATTGGCACTTCCCTTTCTCCGTCGCACAATACACAACACTCTTCGTTGCCTAGCAACGCGCGCACCAAACGACAAACAAAAAAACAACTTGAGAGAGACTACCTCTCCTCCTCGATTCGTTTTTTACCGTTGCGCGCCTGAAAATCGCGCCTTTTTAAACACTTGTTATCGGGTCGTCGCTGCTAACAGACCTGCGCGAAGAAGTTCACGGATTTTGCGGTGCAAAATCTTCGAAGGCTGGAACTGCTGCTGCTCTCCGACTGATTCTGCCTTGAGCCGCTCCTGTTGAGAAAGACTCGGGAGGACTTACTTACTGTGAGTATGATTCACTAAAGGGATTCGAAGGGGTGCAATGTACACGTGAGTCAACAATAGGACGTTCTCCAGGTCACGTCACGGCAGTGGGTCAACGTCCACCTGCGGTGATGACTGCATCCTTGCTGCGACTCCTCCTTCCTGCAGCGGACAGCGGCGTCGAGACGGCGCCTGTCCTCAAAACGACCAACAAACCTGGCCTGGTTCACCGCGCGTCGACGGGGTCTGGCGTGAGGCGATGATGCTGTACCAGACAGCACGGCATCTGGCACTGCAGCTGACGTCATCAACTGCTGATGAGGCAGCATCCAGCCGCCCTGCCTCACGACTACGCGCGAGACGGCGTCGTGGCGTCTGCGGTGCTGATTGCGTGGGGCGAGGTCACCACTTCCCACAAGGAAGCACTCGTCTATTCCCCTCACTGTTAGGTACACAATCGTTGCGAACCGCACTATGTCTAGCTCACTCTGGTGTAACCTTCGCACCTGACTTAAGTATAGGTGTCCGGGTCTTAATCGATAACTTAATCACTATGTGCGTACTTGTACTCTTGCAAATACAAGTGTCTGCAGGCAATACAACTTGTGTACTTGTCGCGGAACACTATGACGTCAACGTTAAAACAAAAATATCTTAAATTAACCTTAAAATTCCTAGCTTAACATATAACATTCACATTATTAACATCATTGTTAGAGAAAAAAAATAAATAAATACCATTAATTATTAAATCTCAATTCTTGCATAACAATGCATGGTTATCAATAAACAATAAATTCAATATTAGTACTTTGCTTGCTACTAACATATCACATTGTTAGTTTGTACTCGATTAATATGCATCACAGTGCATTTGCTTGTTTGTGTTCTCATTTCATGAGATTTCATACATTTCACAAAAACATATCATTATAGCATATCATTATTGAATATTAAACATCACATGTTTTGCTTTTCATAATAACTTATTGATAGCTAACATAATTTATATTCATTACTCAATGTTTGTAACTTACATGTTTACATTTCATTATTAAAAATATTTGCATTTAACTATAGCATCTTTAGCTTGCTATTTACATTTGCATTTCATCACACTTGTTAACATTTCATCCAAGAATATATATCAGATCATGTACATACTGACAATTAATAGTTCATTGTTATGTTTACATAGTACATACTAGCAATTGATCATAAAATATAACATTTATATATAATTAGGTATATAATAACATTTACATAACATACCATTAACATTCCATTATGTTTACAGGTTGTACAATCAAAATTTCATAGTGTCTTTACACATTGTTTCCATTTTCTTCTCCTATACAGAGAAGTCGTTGGTTTATACAATTACCAACTTAGTAACTTTTCAATTTCAGTCTGCTGTGCTCAGCTCAACAGCTGTAGAGGCTTTATCTTCCTCTTCTCATCTTTCATTACTGTTGTTTTCATCCCGTAGCGGTCTCGCTGGGTTGAATAATGTTCACATTTCATTTCATCTTGGTTACTATCAGTAACATGAGTCTTGTAACCTACTGAGGCTCCTGGCTTCAGTGTAGCTAAGGTTCCTTTTACCAATCAGCTGTTTCACAAACATGCTGTATCAGGATAGCTTTCAACATATGGTATCACATGTTCAATATTTTTTTCATTTCTTTTTAAGAAAAACTTTCTTGCTTTTTTTTAATTTTAAAACTTCTGTTAGGCGAAGTTGCTTGTGGACACTTGTTTGCCGGAGTACATTCACTTCTCGCGACAAAGGGCTTAGATCCTGAGTTTTTCAGATCCACATGCTTCGCTATTCTTCACATCATTCGAAGAATACTACTCAACAACTATGACAGTGCTGCGAGTGAATAGTGTTGAGACGACGTAATTTTCTTGTATAGGGGCTTCTCCCAATAAATCCTTAAAAATCATCGATTCCAAATTTCAGTGTTTTCATTTCATAGAATATCAATGCCTTGACATCCAAAGTTTAATAAACTAAAAGTTTCAGCTAAATCTGATTGGATTTGTATGCGAAATGAGTGCATACTTTTCTAATCTGCATTCTGGTTAGAATGCAATCCTAAAGATCATTCTTTTCCCTAAATTCATCCCAGAAATGGTAAAAAAAATAGTGAAGTTTTAAAATCTTAGTGAGTTCTTCTATAAATATTAGAAAATTCAGTGATCTTCTATTTTTCATCATCAACATAACGACGCCTATTGGATTACTCAGCATCATCAATAAATCAAGGTAACCTGCATTATATTATTCTGCTTGTAGTTGCGAAGGGTTATGTGCTTTTAGAGATGCTTTGCATGCCAGTGTTTACTTATGTTTACACAGCAGGATGGGGTATCATACCACATAGTTACATCGACACTAAATAAGCTTAATTTCTTCTCGTTTGTTAGTACACAGTACATACAGCTTCACATAGGTATAGGCTAGTCTAGCGTTGTATATATATGTCTTCGTGACATTTGAGTTCATACTCATACGAGGAATTGTGCAAGCCAACTGATACATAAATACAATACACATTGTACACTGGTAGCTTCACAGGCTACAATAACATCTGTATGGGTGGCATTTCACTTCACCTCAAATACAGCAATATAACGGGAATTACACTTCCGCATAACCACAGGGTAAATATCTGCATAGGTGGCATTTTACTTCACCTTTACACAGAAACAAGCGGGAATTACACCTCCGCTTAACATTACAAATTACAGTGGCTGCACTACGCCTCACATGGCGTACTAGATCACATAATCACAGTGACATACACTTACTCCTCTGCACAGTTCAGATCCCTGGTCTGAAACTTACACTTAGACTGCTCTCAGCTGTTTATGGTACTAAACCTTGTATCATCACGAGGCATTCACAGCTTAGGTCGGTACTGCTTACATAGTAGTAGGGCTCTTGTATTCCCTTAACTGCGTTATATTATAACGGCCTACTGGTCGGCCTGTTGCTGGCTCTGCTAGTGCATAGCAATTCTCTTGCACTATGTCTGTGATGACATAAGGACCTTCAAATAACAAAAACAATCTCTTGGTTACATGTTCCCAGGCCTTGCTTACTGGAGTTGTTTTCTTCAGTACCTGGTCTCCAATTTTAAATTTTGCTAATTTTGATGCTGGTTTCCTCTTGCGTCTGATGTCAGCTTCTGCTGTCAACTTCCTCTTCACTAGAGCTTCTACCTCTTCTCCTGTAGGTAGTTTTTCTTCTTCATTAGGGGTTTGTTCACATCGGGGTAAATACTTCGGGTTGATCGCCGCCGATCTATTCAGGCTCATGGCTTCTCCAGGGGTAATTCCAATAGAACCATGTACAGTATGGTTAATAATGCACTCTACATATGGCAACTTATCTCGCCATGATTGCTGCGAGTTATGGCATAGCGTACGTAAAAGACTCCCTATTGACTTCATGAGTCTTTCCACAGGGTTACTTTGTGGATGTCGTACACTGATAGTTGTAGGTATTGCACCTAATTTCCTGACTCCTGTTTGCCACAAATCACTGGTAAACTGGGTACCTCTGTCTGACAATACCACTTTAGGTAAACCAATTTCTTCAACGAAAGTTTTTAATTTTTGCATAACTGCTTTTGCAGTTGGGTTCACAATTGCATATAATTTTGTGAATTTCGTGAAAACATCTTGCATCACAAAAACATACTTAACACCTCCCTTTGACTGTGGTAGGGGGCCAAATAAATCAACGGATAATAATTCCAATGGTGCTGTTGGAATGATTGGCTGCAATTCTCCATGCAGGTGTTGTCCAGGTGGTTTCACCTTCTGACATAGGTCACAGGCACTTGTGACCTTACTTATATAGCGTGACATGTTAGGCCAATACACTTGCCTCTTTAATGCTTCGATGAGCTTCTTGCTCCCTACATGTCCCAAGGCTACATGTAGTTCCCAGGTGATTGGTTGCCTCAAATCAGCTGGTATCACTGGTTTCCAGTGATCTTCGAAAATGCCTCTCTTCCTTGACTGGGCAAACAAAACATTTTCTGCTGACAAACAGAAATGCTGGTGAATTTTATTATCAACTGACTGCTTCTGCAGCTGGTTGATGGTGTTTTTGCAGTACTCATCTGCCTGTTGTTTACATTTTATATCCTTCAGGATATCTCGGAGTTTAGGATTGATTTTAAATATTTCTGTGGATGCTGGTGCCACTAGAAATTCCTTCTGTCGTTTTGATGTAGATGGTGAACTTTCTTGTAGTTCATGCAGGCGACTTAGGTAATCTGCAGTGGTGTTGGCAGATCCCTTGATATGATGTATATGAATATCATATTCCTGCAGTAGCAAAACCCATCTCGTAAGGCGGCTCCCAAATAACTTGTCTGCCTTAAGGCATGTTAACGCCTGGTGATCTGTTAACAATTTCACTGTTTCTCCAAGTAGCAGATCCCTGTACTTCTGGAGTGCCCATATAATGGCCAGAGCCTCTCGCTCTGTAACAGTGTAATTTCTCTCCGCTTTGTTGAGAGTACGACTAGCCATTGCTACAGTCTTTTCAACTCCATTTTCCTCCTGTGCAAGCTTACATCCTAGGGCTGTGTCAGAGGCATCTGTGTATAACAGAAATTCCTTCCCTTGGGTTGGATGGTAGATGACGTGTTCAGTCAGGAACAAGTTTTTCAGGCTGAGGAAGGCTTGCTCGTGCTCTTCACTCCACATCCATGCCTGACCCTTCTTCAATAGGCTGAACAGCGGAACTGCACACTGTGCAACTTGGTTGGAGTATATCCTGTAAAAACCAATTACTCCAAGAAACGCTCTCAGCTGTTTCACGTTCCTCGGTGTAGGAAACTCCTGAATGTTCTGCAGCTTGTCTGGGGCTGTCTTAATGCCTTCAGGTGTGAGGATGTGTCCTAGAAAGGGTAATTCCTCCCTGCAGAATACAGATTTTCTAATTTTCACAGTCATGCCTGCCTCTTGCAGTTTGTGCAATACAGTGGCAACATGCTGCATGTGCTCTTCAAAATTTGATGATGTTATTAATATGTCATCGACATACGCTCTTGCAAATCCCTGACACTCGGGTCCTAAGGTTGCGTCTAGACATCTCGTAAAGTCAGCCACTGCGTTACACAGTCCAAATGGCATAACTGTAAATACATACTGTTGATTCCTGAACAGAAATGATGTATATTGGCAGGAATTAGGTTCTAATGGTATCTGCCAATAGCCTGACGACAGATCCATGGTTGTGAGATACTTCACACCTTGATACAATCTTAAAATTTCTGCCGTTTGTATGGGACTTTCCCTGTCCTTGACTGTAATTTTGTTGAGCTCCCTAGCATCGAGACACAGTCTTACTGTCCCGTCTCGTTTACTCACACAAACAATGGGGTTAGCATAGGGGCTTGCTTCTCTCCTGATTACATTCCAATCGATCATAAGTTGTAGGTAGGCTGTGGCTTCCTGAACGTACTTCACCGGAATGGGATAGCATTTGCGGTGGTACGGTGCCTCCTCATTTATCTTGATTTTAGCTTGGTAGAATCTGTTTCTGCCTGGCTTGTCAGAGAATACTGACTGAAAGTTGGCCAGTACACCAAACAGTTGTTGCAGCTGACTGGGTGATACACTCTTCACCTCCTGTAGTGACTGTCTTATGTCTTCAAGTGATGCCTGAAGTTGCTCACTTGCTTGTGCATTGTATATGTGCCTGTGCATAGGTTCACTGTACAATATTCCCACGAAATTTTCTCTCACATGCCACTTGCCTGTGAGTATGACTGGAGTTTCACAGTCATTTGAATGAATTTCACATAGTTTAAAATCTATCACTACACCAAATTGTGATAGAAAGTCGGTGCCTATTATTAGCGGTTTTGCTAGGCCTTTCACAACTAGTGCAGTCATGTCTTTTGGTCTGCCTAGGCCATGTACTGTTATCAGTACCTGTCTGTTTACAATAGGGCTTGCCCTTGATGTCACTCCAATTATCTTGAGTGCTGGTACTGGTATCTTGGGTAGTATTATGCCCTGGTGTTCGAGGTAGTTCACCAACTCCTCACTAATACACGTGACTTCAGCGCCACTGTCAATTAATGCATCCACATTGCATTCTTCAATTTTTAATGTCACATGTGGACAAACTGTACAAACTTGATGAACCCTGTTTTCATCATTTTCATTATAGAGAAAGTCTCTTTCACTTTCTCTTAGCATAACAGTGCATATAAATTTATCGTAACTGATGCAGCTGTAGATTGGAGATTTATCGTTATGTACCCCTGAGCCTGAATAGTGGGTTTCTGTTCGGGGCGATCCAACTGAAACCCGTTCTAGTTTAACGTGCCCTGGTTGGCACGTCCACCTGGAACACGTTGTTGTTGTTCGTTGTGGTTCCAATTACTGGGTCCTGCGACGCTGGACACTGCAGCCTTGAACTCGGCTGCTACCGGGTTCACTTCCCCTCTCTGGTAGTATGCAGCTTGATGTCCTGGATGCTGCGCCTGGAATGGTGGCGGAAACGTTGCGTTCTGGTAGCGTTTGTTTCCAGAGAATTGGCTATTATGGGCCTGGCCGCCATGATTCTCTGTCGTCTGGGGGGAATAATGGTGGGGTGGCATTCGGGTTTCTTCGTGCCGGCCCTGGTATCGAGGTTCTTCCGTCTTGCGGTACTTCCTCGCGTACTCTCTCTCGTCTTCAGACGAGGATCTTGGGCGTCGGTCACGGGACTCCCTGGGAAGCCGTACTTCAGGCGAGTAGGAGCGACGGCGGTTGTCGTTGCGGTCGTCCTTCCTCTTGCGCTGGTACATCTCTTCATCACTATGGTAGTTCCTCGCGTTTGACCACCATGTCTTCCTCTTGTTGTAGGGGCCTTTGCGTTGGCTCGCAGCGTAACGGCCATACGAGCTTTGCTCTCTGCCCTTGGGTTGCCACGTCATAGTGTGGACAGCTGCTTGACGGTTGTCCCTTGGCTTGTTGTCCCTGTTTTGCCAGTAATTATTCAGGGGTGGCTGGCGGTTTTGCTGAGGCACCCTCTCGTGGTCCTCCTTAGGTGCTGGCGTCCTGTCCATTTTCTCCAGCTTGTCGTAGTTCAGGAGCCTCTCCCTGAACTCTGTGACGTCTCGGTACGTCAGGCCGGACAACTGCTTTTGGTAGCGCAGCGGCAACTGAGTGAGTATTGCCGCTACGAACTCCTCGTCCGTCATGGGCAAGTCGAGGTATCTAGTTTTTTCAAACATTGTTGAGAGGTGGGCTTCCAGCGTTGTGCCCTTCCTGGGGTCATACCTCTCAGTATGGAGCTGGGCACGCAGATTGCTCTGAATCCGCAGACTCCAATACTGCTGGCGGAACATGGCCTGGAAGTGATTGTAGCTACTGGTGGTTGCACTCAGCATTTCCCACCAGTAGAAAGCCTGCCCTTTCAACGCACTGTTGAGGCACTTTAGTACCTCAGCCTCGCTGAGATTGAACGTGGCCGCATATTCTTCAAAACGTTTCAGGAACCGTATAGGGTTCTCGGTAACCCTTCCTGAAAACGTGGGCATGGCCTCTGCCCAATGCTTGGCCGGGTGGTGGATCAGAGTAGCAGGGTCCATACTCGACGTGTTTACAAACGTCCTGCTACTTGGCCGATGAGTGATGGGTGTGACACGTGACGGTTCCTGGGGCTGGTGCTCAGTGTAGCACTCGGTGCCGCCCTGTCGTTTGCCTGCGGTGGGCAGTGTGGGAACAGCGGGTCCATGGCACTCGCTTGCCTGGGCCTGGCCTATACTACCAGCTGATCCAGCTGTAGGGCTCGGTTGAACAGACAGATTTTCAAACCTGTCCCTCAGCGTAGCTGTGGCCACCTCGATGTCACCAAGCCTACTCTCCAGGTGCTGGATGTGCTCGCGCACCTCTTCCCTGGCATTGGCCTGCCCTCGATGCTCGTTGGCCATCATGTTTCTTAGGGAAGTGACATGGGACTCCAACCCATCTACCCTGCGGTTGTACTGGGAGACCTGTTCGGCTATCTGTTGGATCTCCTCGTGTTGTTGTGCGAGTCTAACCTCGATGCTATGCTCGAGATTCCTGATGCTGTCACTGGTTTGATCTAACTTAGCAGTAAGATTAATGTTATTTTGCTCTAATTTTTCAGTGAGAGCAGTGTTGTTTTGCTCCATGGCAGTACTGTTCTGCTCCAGTTTCTCACTGAGAACGGTGTTGTTTTGTTCCAATTTAGAGTCGGTCTGCTTCATCTGAGCATTTGTCTGCAGCAAGATTTGCATCAGTGCTTCAAGTGTCACTGGCGGTGGAGTAGGAGTACTGTCCTGGGGTGCAGCTGTGTGAATGACAGTGTCACTTAAGTTTTCCTGCTCCATGATTAGGGGAGATGTGGGCCGCCCTAACCTTTCCTCACAGGTGACTACAGGCGAATTCCCTGCAGATGATGAAGGATTCGACTCACTGCTTGAGGTTTGTCCAGTAGCATACTCCTCGCCTACACTTCGTGATCTTTCTCTAAGAAAGTATTTGTTTTGTTCATCTGCCATAGTGATGTGCAATGAAACAATCGACCAGATAATATTTTACACAAATAGTGCACTTGCACTCAGTACTTGGCTGGTACAGAATTTACACAAAAAATGTTGAGGTGTCCCTTAACCTCAAAATCGGCCCCACCGTATGGGCTCCAAATAAATATGTGAGGGAACTTTTGAAGCTTAAAAGCCCCACTTGGGTTGTCAAATAGGTATGTGCGGGAACTTTCTAGTAGTTTAGGCCCCACACACACACTAAAACGTTGGGCTGAATAAAACTGTGTAATAAATTAAATTTCTTAATTGTGTGACTCTTCACTGGTAATGTTGGTATAAGGTAAGTCACAGTTAGGTGTTATTTGATTGATTTGGAACATACATAAATATACACTGGAGTGGGTAAAATTACAAATAACACAACACAACACTTTGAAAAAAAAATAAATATAGAATTATTTTATTCCAATGTAAAACTATTTCAAAAATTCAATCTTATTAATATATTTAATTATTATTCATATCCAAAACAACAACCTAATTTAACGGTGACATCATAGTAATTCAATAAAGGTTCAATTACCAGGAGTTATGTTGCGCACATTTAAATATTTTCAAAAGTCTTAATTCGGGTTCGTTGACACTACACAGTTTTTAATTAATGTTTTTAGGGAACTTAAATCAATTTACCTCGGCTAGATAGGTTCAAAATCATCGGCAGAGCTCAGAGCCTCTCATCTATAGGACCACTGAGTCTGTTAATTAATGTGTAAATTCGTAAAATTTATGTCCAAGTATTATTTAGATTATCTATAAAGTCAATTTAATTCGTGAAATCAATGTTTATAATAAGTTTCGGCGACGATGTGACGTAAAAACGGGAGTTTCGTGATTCGTGCATAAGATTAGGGCACAAAAAATCTGGGCACTTTTGTTACTCACGTTAATCACTCCTATAATATTTATCTTTTTAGATAAATCCTATTTAAATGTTCTGAACTCCCTAATGGTTCATAATTATCATCCACTATCCGGGATGCCTGATGCTAGATAGCTAATTTTCAGGATTTAAAATCGCCGACGTCACGAAGTTGCCGCTCATTCAGCTGGCCATTGTAGAACTCTCTTTCTTACTAGTTTCCTCAAAATAACCAGTAAGACTCACTTTTAAATGGTGGCCCGTGATTGGCCAAAAGGACCGTTTCAGGTACATAATTTCTTACCGAAAACGTAAACTCCGAACGCAACAATTGCGCGGATAACAAAATTTCACTTAAAATTTAAATACATAAATATTAAAATAATAATTTACATTATAAAATTACGGCGTTAATTTTACCGTTTACAGTTTTCAAGTCCATTAGTCCTTAGAGGGGTATCAACAATACCTCGTTCAAATAGTCCGGTAAAAATCCAAAGAATCACTTTTTCATAGACATACATAACCAAATATTGCCGTTTCTGAAAATAGATAATATTATACATAGAGCAAACAAAAATAAAATAAATCGTAAATAATAATAAATAATTAAACTGTCAAAACAAACATGTTGCAGTACAATGGCCGCCGTGACGTCAGAGCGGTCAGTCATTGACCCCATCCACAATCTACGCTCTAGCTCCATCGCCAGCTCCGGCTATCATATACTCCTGCAATGCGCTGCAAAGATTAACCATGTGCATTAACAACCGTGCTGATAGAATCTTCATTTTCGGAATTATTACGTTCAAGTCCAAAATCTATGGATTAATTAAAGTATTTCATAAAGTATATAAAGTACATTTTCTCTTTATTTATCCGTCACCAGCTCGTGGCAAAATATGGAAATTTGCTTAATAGCCTGAAAGGAACTCTCTGATAGAAATTCCGGGAAAAAAATTCACGATTCATGTGGGATAGATCTGGAGCGTAGTTCTATAATTACCTCTTCATACTGAAATGGCTGAACGAATTTCACTATTACATTGTTGAAGCTTTATTTGCATCCATTTTTTTTTTTTGCATTTTAGATACAGTATGCGTCTCCATGGCAACGGCCATTGCATAGGTTTCTGGCAGTTCGGGTTGGATATGCCGATCAGTTAATATTTCCACTCAATTTTGACTTAAAATTTATTTCTACTCTTCCGTATCTCTTTGTCGTAACTTAATTTCTTCGTGATATGCATGTCTTCAAGGTATGCGTACATCAATGGTGTATATGTTTGCTGTTATTTTCAACAGCAACGGAGCAACGTATCGACATGATTTTTTTTTGCAAAGAGCTAGTTAAAAATCGGTTAAAATTTTGCGGGATCTATAAAGATCAGATTTCCAATTTTTTTAAAATAATATGTCTGTCCTACAGACTTGATATCTCGCAGTGAAGTTTCTTCTAATTCATAGCCATAAATTGAGAACGAGGTCCTGTGAAAATCAGCTCCCAAGTGTGGTTTAGCCGGGTAATTCAGCTATTGCATGAATAAAATATTATTAAGCTTTGTCTCGTTATCATGGTTGTATAAGTCGATGGAGTGGGTCTCATAAATGGTAATACCACTATGATTATCATTGGGTTAGCAAAACAAGCTGGAGCTTCGCAAATGCAAAATATGTAAATTTGTTTAACAGCTTGAAAGGAACTCGCTGATAGAATCATTAACATGCCATCATGCGGTCAGTATAACAACGAAATCAGCCGTGATTAGCATACAACTTCATTATAACTACACAAACGTTTTGGTATCCACAGTTGGGGGGGGGGGGGGGGGTGTTTTGTGTGTGGTCGTTCTCTTGTCCACTTCAATTATTATTTACGCGACAAAAAAGTACAAACACCCACTCCCTAAATTGTTACCTCCATGATTGTCATAGTTATGTGTATATAAATGAACAAATGTAATATTTACACGGCCACAAATACTGATTTTAACAAGTGTCCAAATCAAGACCATGTGGTTTGTGGGACCAATAAAGTGATACACAATTTACCTGTTTTAAAAAAACTTCCGCTAACATTTGAAAATTTTAATTGCCCAAATTCTGTTACCCAAATTACGCGCATTCGCAGAGCTCACTTTATTGTTGGTTTCGTCCAGATGGCTGAACCGCATCTGGCGTCATTAAATCGTATTTTCTGAATATCGGGGACGTACCAAATATATTGGTGTGCCAAATGAAACTTTATGGTAGCAAAACTATTCTGTGAACACTAGTACACTTGTACACTTAAATAATAATTTATTTCCCTTTTTTTAACACTTTGTATCAATATTCACTTAATTAACCAGGAAATTTAGCACTCACGAAAGCAAGCTTGTATGTGAGTGCATCTAGTCACTTCAAATTACATGCGGTATTTGGACAATTGTATACATTTGTAAATGTATAATAACTGAGAAATAAATATATAAAATATAACCTAAGAAACTTTACATTAGTTACATAAATAGTCAATCAACTTTAAAAGTACTTGAGAAAATTAAAATCACACCATTTAATTTTGCGCGATAGCGCTTCTATCTGTATGAAAATATTTGGCGTAGCAAATGTAAATTATCGATTGTTGCCAAACGTCCGCTAGAGAATGCGTTGTAAACCAGTTTCTAGCCTCGCGCAGGGGTTTCGTTTATCAAAACTTTCGCCGATCTGTTTCCTTACCGGGATTCTGTTTTTGGACGCACGTTCTGGAATAAAGGCCCCACTAGTTATAGGTTACGGTTTTTTGTCCCAACAAGCAAGGCAGTGCTTGTTCGCTACCTTTAACTGGGATGTCTTGGGATACCGGGCCTAAGTGTGTTTGTCTTTCATCTTCCCCTTCCCCTATCCCACAACACACCCACCCTTAACAAAACTCGCACACACGCTCGTCTGTCTCAGCTCGTGTGGTCGTCCCCCCTCCACGGCGAGGCCTAACCTCCGGAGGACTTTGTTGACGCAAGCCCAACCCTCCCCCACCTACCCCCCGACCCAGGCTCAACACCCTCGCCGACGCCAGTTAGCGCTAACCGTAGTTTATCGCCCGAGACGCCGGGACGCTACGACGCTACGCTCCCCGTCTTTCATTAGGGAGTGCGCGGCAGTCCCTTTCAGACGTCAGAGGGCTCTCCACCGCGGGAAGCCTAAAGATGTACCTACATCAAGTTCCGTCCCTGCCCGAACACGCCCGAATATTCACCTTCGGCCAACCTCGGGTTTATTTATCAACTTGTGGCTCCAAAGCAAACTTATCCGTTTAAGAACTGGTCGCAAAGTTTTTCTAATCACGTCTTTTTTTTTTTACTTAAATACCAGTTAATTAATTATTACTAGGTTGTCAAACTTTATTAACTCGCTCTCCAAATAGGCACTAACTAGTTCCTCATACTCGCTGACTATCAAACCCCTGCGAGTGTTTTTTTGGGTTTGAAGCTGGCGTTTTTAAAGGCGATAGTCATAAAAATTTATATTTCTCTGTTTATTTTAATGTGGCTATACTAACCTAGCTAACCGTCCATAGTGTTTTAAAGTGTTTTTTAATATAGCTAACCTAACCGACCACTTGTAATAATTGAATTCATTTTTCCTGCTCAAAAATAAAACAAATCCCGAGTTAAATTAATTCTATGTGGCTTAAAAATATTTTTTCAATTAATAAAGGTATAGTATACCTTATCTACGTATTAATTTATACGTGGTGTACAGTACATTACAATATTTGGTGGTCCGAGGTTCGAACGGACCGCGGAACGTCTGTTGCTGACCGTCGCTCTACAGGTCCTCGCTGGGGAGATCCCCTTTGGAGATCTGCTGGTGGCTGATACCCGGACGTAGCTCCACCTGGGGATTTCAGTCTCCAGGTTCCTGTGAAGCCACTCTTCTAGCCCAGCGGGTGCTGCAGTGGTGGAGGGGGCATGTTTTCTGGATCTGGTAGATTCAGTAAGGCGGGGCTCTGAAATATATAGATCTGCAAGCAGACTCCCAATCTACCCTTAATGGGCGCACATTTGGGAGGGGCGGAAGGAGGGTGCGTTGGCCTTCGGGCCTCCGAAAACATGAAAACATGCTGGTGGCTGATAGGGGGTAGGTTCGTCGCCCTCAAAGCCTCTGGGATCCTCGTGCCGGGGGACCAGGAGTTGCAGAGAGAGAGAGAGAGAGAGAGAGAGAGAGCTAACCAACCCTGGAGGAGCTGCAGGGAAACTGGGACTCTCTCCGAAACGGGGGGGGGGGGGGGGGGGGGGGGGGGGGAGAGACACTTAAGCAGTGTTCCCTGACGTCAAAGGGCGGCTTCGTTACAAGCGTATAGAGTTCACGGCATGCTCTCCGGACACACGGGATGTTCAAAGTCAAGCTCCACCGCAGTGCCTATCACAAGGTTTATGACCACGGGACTATTTCAAATAAGATTACCCTAGTTATTTTAATTTTTTTTTGTTATCATTTCATATATATTCGGTGAATAGTGCAGATCACAAGACATCAATCTTTAAAAAAAAATTGAGATACGACATTTAGTTGCGTAGATACAATTTTTTTTTTTAAAAAATTCGATTTTATCATAAAAACCAAAAATTTTAAGTATCAAATATATTTTAAATACTAAATTATTTGGTTTATTTCAGAACATTTTTTTTCCAGTATTTTAAGAATTGCAAAATCATTTTGAAAAACATATAAACGTTTGAAAAAATGGTTTACATAAGAATTTTTTTTTCATTTTGAAAAACATAGGGAAAAACAACGAAGCGTATTTGTAGGTTGTAATATAAATAGAAATGTTGTATAGTAAGCTAGCGAGACTTAAAATGATTTTACACATTTTAAAATACTGGGAAAAAATTATACTGAAATAAACAAAATATTTTAGTTTTTACATTTTTGATACTTAAGAAAGTAGGTTTTCATAATAAGTTTCGAAAATTAAATCAAATATATCTTGAAAACTAAATATCGTATCGCAATGTGTGTTTTTTATAGATATATTCACAAAATATTCATGAAATAAAACTAAAAATAAAATTAAAAATAAAGTTATTTTATTTTAAATAAGTCTATGATGTTAAACTTTTGTGAGGCACTGTAGTTCGGCTGGGTAGAGAACCGGGAAGCCTTCTTTTCACAGGCGAGAGAGCCAAACGCCCGATCGTGCATCTTCGGTTGTTTTTTTTGGTTCATTGTAAATAAATATACAACTCATGATAACTAATGTTCAATTAGGTTAGCTACATTATAAATACTTTAAAACATTCTGGACGGTTGATTTGGTTAGGATAGCTACATTAAAGATACTGTAAACGGTTTCCCCCAAATAAATACACCTGTTTTGGTACGGAAAAAAAAAGCTAGCATGAACTTCGGGGAACTTAAGGGTGTGGCTCTCTCGTCTGTGAAATGAAGGCTTCCCTAGAGAACCCTGCTTGTGGGTACTGCCAACGTGTGGGACGATGTGTGAGACATGTGCTGCGCCCTTGCGGTGAAGTTGGGGACTCGCGGGAACAAATTAAACTGCACGTGGCGTGGGTCTGATCGGATGTGGCTTCAACGACTTGGGCGGACATTCTGACTCGGAGGGAGAGCTGGGTTCTCTTTCGAGAGTTCGCGAGGAAAGTCATGAAGAGGTTGGAAGTGAGGGATGCATATGCTTGATGCCGTACCCCCCCCCCTTCTTGACAAATGCTTATGACGACGAGGCTATGAATGGGGAATGTAGACCTACGGGTACTGAAGCTGGTTGGCTAGCAGTTCTCTATGGTGTGATAATGCACTTCTCCGGAGAACTCGAGACCTATTTCCCGTTGGCCGATTGTGCGATCCCCTCTCTGCTTTAGAGGCAAATCACACTATCCGAAAAACCCTGCAAGAACTAACTATCCAAAACATTTTTTTTTATTAATTTCAGAAATATTTGCTAAATATCATTTAAGCGACAACCACCATCAAGGGGTTGGTTAAACAAGCAGATCAAAAAGGATCAACCGAAAATTATTCCGTAGAATTGGGCTAACTGTAAAACTGAATACATCACAAAATATTTTCCATTCGCATTTTATTGTGTAACCATGAATATGCAATTATTTCCTGAGTAAACTTGACAACTGGGACTTGCATATTTCTTTGAAAGTTTTACCCTGTTTAAAATATTTTCCCAATACGATAGTAAAAATATAACATATAATTAAAATGTGTTCACAATTTTGTAATACATTTTATAAATTAAAACTACTTTCAAATCAACGTAATTTGCCTGGCGCCAGGATATTTAAAAGATTAACTAAATATAATAAAAATCTAATAAAAGATTACTCAACAAGGTAACCAATGATTACTATACAATTTTTCTAAAATAATTTTTAAAAGGAAACACAAAGAATCTAAATGTTTGTTAATTCAGCCCCCCTTAAAACGTATCCGTCTATCGGCACTTAATTGCTGCAGCAGTTTAATTTTTATCTTCCTGCAACCGACGCAAAAAAGTTCTAGTTCAAGGACTATTTGCACCTCGTAGCAAAACTGTCCATAACGGAACTCGTTAAACCATCTTAGTTTCTCTTGGAGCGTCAGGCCGATGACTACACCACCAGGCATAAATAATTTCCTGCAGACTACCACCATGTATAAATAATTGGAGCAGACAGTACTCACAAAATGCTGCGTCGTATTTGCGAAATAAACTTGTAGTCCACCATAGTCGCAAGTAACGAGTTATCTGAAACACTAGTCAAATCTTTCAAGTCCCGTCTGACCGAGCATTCGAGCTCCCATATCCTCAGACAAATGGTCCCTGCTCACGTCGTGGTCGAATTGCGAATCCCAGCTCGCAAGTTTGATTCACTTCAATACAGGCACCACGCCACATACGCACGCGCTGACGTCATAATTTGGCCAGCGGAGTCGTTTTTTTTCACGCAGACCAAACGCCGACGCACGCCAGCTTCTCCGTCGCTCGGCGCCAACCTTAGCGCGGGCCATCGTAGCGCCGCGCGGGCGGACAAACATGCTTAGTGCGGTCCATACAAGCTACAGCGAAGGTCTGAAAAACGCACTTTTACGGGAATCCAACTAAGACGAGTTCCACTCAATGACAGTTTTATAATGTCTCTAACTTAACTGACAAACATAAAAACAAATTCATGCTTAAAATAAATTACTAAAATATCAAATACAAATATATTTTAGAAAGTCAAACTGACCAGAAAAACGCACATTTCCAACCTAGACCAGGCCACTGGCCACACGATGTGCCGGTTTATTCTGGGCCTCTCCCGGATTGAAAGGAAGGGCGCCGTGCCGGCTGCTTGATCCTGCGCATGCCAGTGTTGATTGTCCTGACCGAAAGGTCGCTTACTTGCTGCTATAACCAGCAACATGGAAGGAACATACAGTGCCTGAAAGCCAATGATGCCCCACCCGGATTTGGCTCAGCCATCCAGACTGCACAGCTGGACTTGATCTGATCTCTGGAACCCTGGGGAGTGCTCCTCCGGCTGAACTCCGGTAGTACTGGGTGATGTGACGGCCTGGCTAACCTGTGAAGCCCTGCTCTGGGATCGCAGTCCTTACTGTGGGTCCGGGGTGGTGGAGGGGACTTGTTTTTTCCAAGCCTGTTTGGACCAGGAAGCGGGGCTCAGGATGAAACAGATCTGTCAGTTGACTCCCAATCCACCCTACAAGGGCGCACATTTGGGAGGGAGGGGCGGACGGAGGGTGAGCCGGCCTTCGGGCCGGAAAAAAAAAATCCCTTCATAATCTGTAATATCGCACTAACACTATGCTGGTCATTCCATTTTCTTGACAATACAGCTACATCGAATTTTGTATTTCGTAAAAAAAAATTTCCACCAGATAACAAGTGCTTTCTAACAGCGGTGACATTTCACGCAAGAGTTCATTACTATAATAGATTATGTGAAATTTTTTTAAGTTCGCAAATAACTTTATTTTAGTGTCTAGTGACAAAAAAATATTTTGATTGGAGGTTAAATGATGAATCTACAGAAAAAAAACCCTCAAACCAAAATAGTTTTCATTAAATTGAAAACTAAAATAATAATGGCGCGTTCAATCGTGAGGATGGCTTTAATCTTGGGTATCTTTGCATTATGG